>NW_009604356.1:0-41512 GCF_000690535.1 Cariama cristata | reverse complement strand
ATAGTGTGGACAGTGGCTTGGCCACTTCATCTGCTAGTTTCCTCAGGACCTGTGGATGCATCTCATCAGGTCCCATGGACTTGTGCACCTTGAGGTTCCTTAGATGGCCTTGAACCTAATCTTCTCCTACAGTGGGCAGTTCTTCATTCTCCCAGTCCCTGCCTTTGCCTTCTGAGACTTGGGCGATGTGGCTGGAGCAGTTGTTGGTGAAGACTGAGGCAAAAAAGTCATTGAGCACCTTAACCTTCTCCATGTCCCAGGTAATGAGGTCTCCTGTTTCCTTCCAGAGAGGGCCCACGTTTTCCTTAGTCTTCCTTTTGTCACTGACATACCTATAGAATCTGTTCTTGTTGCCCTTGACATCCCTGGAAAGATTTAATTCTATCAGGGCTTTAGCTTTCTTAACCTGACCCCTGGCTACTCGGACAATTTCTCTGTATTCCTCCCAGGCTACCTGTCCTCGCTTCCACGCTCTGTATGCTTACTTTTTGTGTTTGAGTTTGTCCAGGAGCTCCTTGCTCATCTATGCAGGCCTGACTTCATCTTGATTGGGATGCATCGCTCTTGAGCTTGGAGGAGGTGATCCTTGACTGTTAACCAGCTTTCTTGGGCCCTTCTTCCCTCCAGGGCTTTACTCCATGGTACTTGACCAAGCAGCTTCCTGAAGAGGCCAAAGTCTGCTCTCCTGAAGTCCAGGGCAGTGACCTTGCTGTGCACCCTCCTCACTGCCATAAGGATCCTGAACTCCACCATTTCATGGTCACTGCAGCCAAGGCTGCTCTTGAGCTTCACATTCCCCACCAGCCCCTCCTTGTTGGTGAGAACAAGATCCAGCATAGCACCTCTCCTCGTTGGCTCCTCTGTCACTTGGAGAAGGAAGTTATCATCAACACATTCCAGGAACCTCCTGGGTTGCTTATGCCCTGCTCTGTTTTCAGTGGCTGTATACAGCTACTGTTCTTACAGCAAATAAATGAAAAGAAAGTCAGAGGGAAAAGAAGCATAAATGTAATGCGCACAGGAAGGTTAAAATGTACCAAGTCTTCTGTTTAGTAGAGCAGCTAGAAAAAGAGAAAACCATCTAGTAAGAGCAAACAATCAAGGCGTTTGGTATTTCTGAAGACTTTTAACAAGCATTCCTCAACCTTACCCTTGCCTTCCACTTTCCTCTTGCTAATCCTTTTAAAAAATTATTTCTGTAGTTTCTGTTTCTAACCTTTAACAAGTAATAGCTTCCAAGTTAATTAATGTGCCATTTTAACAGTTTATTAAAAAATAATTAGTAAACCTAGCACCAATATTAATATGTGTAGCACTTCACTGGACCTAATATAATACTATGCTTTTTTTCTTCCCACACCAACATAGCCTGTCATCTCTGTACACAGTCACTAATATGCTTTTTTGTATTATGCTCATTGGCTATTATCTCTTTGCCTGTGTTCACAGCAGACATAATCAGCCTAAAGCTGGGAAATGTATAATTTAAATTTTACCATAGTGTCATTAAATTAACTGTGCTAAAACCATTGAAACATCCTTAAAGGATTAAAAATTTACAATTTCTAGTTAAAATCTCAGGAAGACTTATGAGAAAAGTGTGTTATTTTCATATGTGTGACTAAAGGTCAGAACGCATAAAATCCCCTCATTACATAGTCTAATATTGTTGGAAAGTGAAGATATGGTATTGTACCAATATAATAAGGTGTTATGGTATGATAGAAGTATGATTATGCAGGAATCAGAAAATGCACATTCTGGAGCTGCTAAGTGTTTGATGTAGCTTCCACAAGTTCCAGTTTTACGAAGTTCTCAAACCATATGGCAGAAAGACCTTTCACTTCAGCTTTTTTGTTATTTTTGTAGGAATGACCTCTTTGAATATTTTCAGATCCATGCATTACTGATTCTTTGGCAAGAACAACTACCACTATTCAAAGTGTCTCTCTTAGACTTTTGACTGTTTAGTGACTATTAATCTGATATTTTTATAATTGTATGTTTGCGATTTCATATCATCTTCCCTTTCCTGTTCAAAATTTTATTTACTGTTCAATATGTACAGCAGCTACATAACCCCAAGAACATCCTCTGGTATAGTTCATTTGTCACTATTGGGCCAAGTGACATATACTTAGTGACAACACATTGCTTTTTTTGAAGAAACCCTTTCAGCCATGGAACATTAACTCTTCATGAGTTGAGTTTAGAACTCAAAAGGTTTTCTCTAGCTTGGCTGGGAAGTTATCATAAACCAAAAACTAATGAGCCTTTCCTCAAAGTTTCTTGTCTAGTAAAAATCAAGACAGCTCTCCTCCCACCAAAAAATGCAAAAATAGGTTCCAGACTAGAAAAAGCCCAAACAAATCTACAAATAATCTCAGCTTATCTTGATAATTCCTTATCTCTCTATCTACAGAAATGAGCATCCACAAATATTTTTGACTCACTGACAACTTCTATTTGCCTGATATAGTAACACACAGCTTTGAAATACCTTTACTTTGCTTCTCTTTTTTTATCAGCAATTTTTAAAACTTTCCTTTGTACATCTCTGGTACCTCTTTGCTGTGAATGGATCCTTATATCCTTTACTAATAATGCCAAATCCAAGTCTTTCACAGTCATCAGTCCAAAGCAAAATGTGTATCCATGAGGAGATAGTTAGTAAAGACTTATTATAAACAAAATATCACTTTATTTTCATTGATCTTTATTTTCTTTTTCTTTCTTCTATTTTGTGTTGTTCTGTTGCATTGCAGTCCTCCTGGAAAGCATGCTTGTTGTAGAATAACTGAGATTGGACAGGATTTCTAGAAAACATCTAGTCTAATACTCCCTTCAAAACAGGACTGAATGCATCAGGTTTCTTAGGACTTTGTCCGATCCAGTCTTGAATATCTCCATGGATGGAGATTCCACAACCTCTCTGGTCAACTTTGTCCAGTATCTGGACACCTTCACAGTATTTTTTTCCTTATATTTAGTCAGATATTCTAATTTGTGTCTGTTACCTTTTATTCTATGCATCTTCAAGATCAGCTCTGTCTTCCTGACGCTCTCCAATAGGTGAATATAGACAGAAAAAAAAAATCTACTCTTAGCCTTCTTTTCTCCAGGCTGAAACAAAATACATTTCTCAGCCTCTACTCATATGTCATGTGCTTCCACCCCATGACCATCTCTGTGGCTCTCTCTGGACTCACTCCACTATGTCAATGTCCTTCTTGTACTCAGTGCCCCAGATACAATCCCAAAAGAAAAGTGCCAAGTAGAAGGGAAGAATATCCTCTCTCAACCTCCCATTTTTACTAAAACAGCTCAGAAGGAGGTTGACTTCCTTTACTGCAAGGACACATTGATGTCTCGTATTCAGCTTGGTGTCAATCAGGAATCCAGGTCCTTCTCTGCAGACCTGCTTTTATCTAGTCATGTTGAGTCTGTATTTGTACACAGAGCTATTCTTTACAGCTTTAGAACTCTACTAAAGATCCTGAGGTTTATCTTAGCCCATTTCTCTACCTGTTGAAGTCCATCTGAATAAAAACCCTGCTCTACAGCATATCTATCACCCTCTCAATGTGGTATCATCCATGAACCTGCTGAGTGCACTCCTTGCCATTGTACAGGCCATTTATAAGACTGGTAAACAGCTAGTCTGTGAGAGATATCAGCTAGGAGCCATCCACCAGCTGAGTTTTGTATCACTGATGACAGATTTTTGAAATAGGCAGTGCAAACAATTCATTCCCCACACACACCCAAAGAATTCTGACCCTGGTGATAATCACCTACCTTTTCCTCTTTACAGAAATGCTTGGTCCAGAGTCAGCTGGCTTTGATGCTTTCTCTAATGAGTCTTCATCCTCCTCAGCTGCTCCCAGGGCACTATGCCTGTCCTGAAGTTGCAGATCTACAGGTGTAAATGATCTACAGGTCAAGATCTAGGAAGACTGCCATTGCCTGAAGTCATGCTTTTCCAGTATGCTCCAACTTGAGAGTTTCCACATTTCTTTTTTCACATAGCTTGGGCTTTTATCTCTTCAGGGTCTCTGAAAAGACCCTGTGAATCTCCTGTTTGTCCTCCCTGATGTCTCACAGCCTGCATGCACTGCTGCTCTGACAACCGCAAGGTCTCTGTTAGTGGCACTCCAGGCTGACAGTTACACAGCTGCCCCTCAAGCACCAGCTGAAGAGGTGCTCGGGTCACTTCTTGACAGCAGTCAGCTGAAGACAGAAAGCACAGACTGCCCCTAACCAGAAAACAGCCAACAGAAGCCTCCTCTTAGCTGATAGAAGCAAAATTCTTGAGAAGACAACCCTCACCAGGAATGGCAAGCCACCAGAAGATGCTTGCCAGCAAGAGCTCTCAAAAGAAAATGGGAACTGTAGCAAAACCAGCTAGTTCCTACTTGCTGTGCTTTGGGAACTGTGTTTGTTCTATAACTGATTTTTTCATTACCTTGTGTTATAAATTCAAGCTAAACTAAGACTTTGCAATTCTTTCATCAGGGAAGAGAGGAAAGAAATCCCTTTACTGTAAAGCAAGCAATAGCTTGGTGCTGGAGAGGGTTTACCACCTTTGGTAAGTGATTGACCTGAAGCTTGAATCTGCATCAGGCAGTATATGGACTTGGACCGAGGTTTGTGCAGAGTAGTGGCTGCTCTGCAGCAGGCTGATGGGAGGACCTGATTGTTGGACTGATGGTTGATGTTGGAGGCTGATGGTTGGACCTGATGATCTTTGAGGTTTCTTCCAACCATAACGATTCTATGATTCTATATAGGACATGAAGACTCAAAACCCTATACTGCAACAATAGTGACATGCATCACCCTGGATTTCTCTCTTCATATATGGTTTAACAACCAGTGACTCACTTATGCTTGAGGTGTGGGTCTAGTTGTTCTTCTCCAGACCAATATTTTCCTTTCTGCAAAAAGTTTACCTTTTGATGAATAGCACTTTTGGATTTTAAAGCCACTGGACTGAAGAAAACAGGGCATTTCTTTGAAGGACTCTTTATTTTCTTTGCAGCACAAACCCTACTGTGATTGTTTTAACAATCTAAATAATAAACATAATTTAGGTGTTAAAAATCTTCTTTTAGAATCTGTAATGGATAATTCTAATTTTCTTTACAAAAGAAAAGCAGCCTATGTTCTCATAGAAAAGTAAGACAAGGTGTCAAAGCCGTGTGTTTGTAAGCTGCTAGCAGATGTATTGAAAATAGCAGGCTATTTAACACAGACATATACAGAATCTTTTACAACTCAGAAACTGAAATTGCTTATAATGTAAGCAAACTTTCCAATAAATAAAGCTGAAAAAATCATTAACATTAATGTACCTTTAATTTACCTTAGACCTTAAGTGGATTCAGGAGAAATTCTGCTAAACATTTCAGACTTTATGACTGACAGCTCTGTAGCTGTAGATGAAGCTTTCTCTGCCTATCTCCTCATTCTAGTATTTCTCCTCATTCTGATTTCATGCATCAGTAAACTCTGAACAATCCACATCTTGGAGCACACCATGCACTAATTTTGCTCTGGCAACCTTGTAATGGGAATTATAATACATATTACATTTTTTTCTAGGTAAAAACAAGGGAAGTAAAAGACCCTCTGTGTTTACATTGCCTGGGTTCTATGACAACAGAGATGCTGTTTTTCACTGTGAGTTCTTGGTTTTAATGGCAATCAACCATAAATGCCACCATATACTTTATCTATATACTGAATATCCTTCAGATGAAAAGTAGTATTTGTGGGGACTTAAAATTCCTACTACTTCAAGAGCTAAGTGCAGCATTCAGAAAGGTGTATCAGTTGAAGTTTTTATCACTATATTCACCTTAGCAATGATTTTCTCTTGAATCAGTTTTTCAACACTTCTTCACTTTTGCATGCAAGGCACAGAGCATTATTGTAGTTGTGCTCTGTTTGGGGTTTTCATTCTGTGCCCCTTTTCAGGATCAAGGCCAATACAATAGTTCTTTATTGTCCACTGAATACCCACTCAGGGATATCATACATCCTATGTGATATTTGGTTAACGCATAGTGGTTTCTAAACTCTAATGTCAGCTTAAAAGACTCATACAATTCAGACTGTTGAATTTAAGTGCTTGTTCCTTTAAGACATGATTCCTGCTTGATGATTGATTTCTGCATTATGGCTTAACTGCACTTTCATGTGACACTCAGATAAAAGCATGTACCAGAAAATATAATCCAGATTTTGTATTGAAGAGAATCCCTTGCGTCTAATACAAACTCCTATAAAAAGAAATACTTGCAACTACAGCAGTAAATGAATCCTTATTTATTACAATTCATTTATTCCTTAGCAAGGGGTTTCCTGTTCTGTTGAATGTAATTTGCCCTATAATATTAATGAAAAAATTGTCACTGCATAAACATAATATTGAAATGAATTCAGACACTTCCAACAGGACCCCAGAGTGTAGAGAGCTGTGTAATAAAACAGACCGTACATAGGTCAGGCAATAAAATAGGGAACACTGTTCATTTGCAGATCATATCCTCAATTTTTAAACTTTTAATTCTGTAATTAAGCCATTTTAATTTAACCTCTCTCTGTCTATTACTTTGTGCTTGTGAGTGTGTGTTGAATTTTGGTTTTTGTTTTTTTTTTTAAAAGTGTAGATAATTTGCTTTCAGGAATAGCAATATGACATAAAATTAAAAAAAGAAAAGGCTTCTACCAAGTCATTGGAATGAAACTCACACATGGGAATTATTGTGGCCCTGTTTTTTTATGACAGTTATGTGGCATTTACTGTACTACCATTCACACAGCTTTGTGAACACACAAAAAGCATATTGCCTGTATTCAAAAGTCTTGAACTTGTGGCACCATATTCTCACCCTGTCATCCATTTGGTCCCAGAATGCCTGATGGCACAAAAGACCTAGCAGTAGGTAGGTCTACCTTCCTGGTAGCTCGCCTCCAGGTTACTGCAGAGAGGAAGTCCTATTCCTCTTTTCAGCTCATCAGTTTTGTAAATACACAAAAAACATGTTTCTGTTTACCTCGGTATATCATCTGATTTCATTTTTAGAGGACCAGTGGTCAGTTGCTTTTCTTCCATGGACGATATATTTCTCTTCAGAGCCAGGCATGTTCCTTAGTTAAATTCTCAGCTATGAGGTCAGCTGAGAAAAGCCAAAGGATAACTTTGGGTATTATCGCCTATACTCCAAGGGCTCTTTTATTCAGAGTAACACTCATTTTTATACTCTGATCTATTCTATTCAACATGAATTTAAGGACATTAAGTGAGGAAGTACTGTAGTTTAGAGACTTTATTTTGTCTCCTTTCCAAATAACCCAAACAGCTGCTCTTTCTCCCTGCGTTATTTCGCCATGCAATGCAC
The DNA here is from genome assembly GCF_000690535.1 of Cariama cristata. NCBI lineage: Eukaryota > Metazoa > Chordata > Aves > Cariamiformes > Cariamidae > Cariama > Cariama cristata. Next base: position 34,106 of record NW_009604356.1, on the reverse strand, counting down.
CATTTGGTTTTCAGTGTGTAGGAAAACACAGTTTACTTTCTTGTATATTCCTGTTTCCCGCCATCATAGCTTCTTTTCCAATTTCTGTGACAATCTTCAAACTGTTTATTTATCCTCTTTGGTTCTGGAGTCCTTTCCCACAACTAAGCTTTTCCCTTTGCTGGAGATACATATTCCTTGTAATTTTTTGCACCTTTGACTTAATAAAAATCACATTTCTCTACATTCAGGTCCTTTGTCTAGTGAGTAGCTTCCCAAGGTTTCATCTGTAGTCAAGTCACTGAGCTTCTGCCTTTGCTCCCAGGTCTTGTATCCAGAATGACCGAACAGTGAAAAAAAATGTTGAAAAAAGTCAGTTGTCTATCATGTTCAGGAATAACTGCATTAACCATGATTAGTATTATTCAATCCACACTATAGTCTCCAGCTATGATGTGATTTTAGGAGGCGTTTGCTTGTTTGCTAATATTTCAAAGATGTCTGCCCAAAACCAAATCTGATTCTTCCTGCAAATGTTTCAGGCTTACAGACTTCCTTAATTGATCAAAGAAATGAGCTCTGAGAAATTTATTATTTTTAAGTATCATTTCTAATATTCTCAGTTCTTAAGTATTATCAGAACATAACGTCAACAAATAAATTTCTCCCTGTTTGGGGCTTCCCGGTAGTCCTTAAAGTAGCAGTCTGTACTGTGTTGTGAGCACAATAACGAAGGGTCGGACCTTATTACAGCGAGGAGGCTGCAGACAGACAGACCGCCCCATCTGGGAAATGCTTGGGTAAAAGAAGGGCTGGAGGGTAGACTGGAGAAGGATTTGAAGGGAAAGATACTCTGGATACAGATAATTGCATTAAAAATCTGCTTAACTTTTATGTGGAAACCAAAAGAAAATCAGGCAGATACGTTCCTAAGGTAGATGAAAGTATCAAAACTATACAATTAATTGTGCCTTAAAAGCATCTGAAAAAGGAAATATTTGATGACGAAGTTGCTATCATCTATTGAACTAGCTGAGCCTTCACTAAGTACAAAATTAACAGTTTAATTACAGAAGTGTCTGAAGCATTTCACTGGTAATATTGCAAATGGCAAAGTTTGTATTCACATTTTCACAATACACTTTTCAAGCAAAAAGTGGAGGAAAAGGTAAAAGAATGTTGACATTGATCAAGAATAGCTCATCCAACAAAAGAAGTGACTCAAGTGAATACAAAGGGCAGGAAAATGTACTCTGCTTTAAACCTGTTGATTCTGGGCTTCAGAAGCGCTTTCCTTTCTCCTTAAATGTTGAAGACAGGAACTTATTATTCTGGATTGTGGCTTAATGTTCTTTAGTATGATGTTGAAGCCTTGCTAGGAAAAAAGAAACACCTGCCACACTTTTAACGCACATTTTGGAAACGTAGAAATTTCTCTGCAGCTGCTATTGTTCTCACAGCAGGGTGACTGAAAAAATGAGTATCGATGCCCCAGGTTCTTAACAGCACTCCGTGGAGCTCTGCGGTAGATTGCTCTGCAACATTATTATCCATGTACTGTTAAGTTGGATTTTGCACTTAGCAAGTAGAGTATTTTGATCAATAGGAAGGATTCTACACAAGGGACTCTGTGGATAGGCATTAAACTTACTGAAGCAACTAAAAGAAGTCTCAAGAAGTCTTGACAAATTACAAGCTGCTATTCTTGTCACATTCTCAGCAGTAAACTGACCGTGAGCAAAGAACTGCCATCAAAGACCAAAACGAGAAACAGTTAGAGCACTGCAAACTGGCACCTTTTTCATTTTGTAGAAAATACCAGTTTCCCATTAAAAGATTCATAGGCTGAGCCCAAAACATGATGAAGAAACTGAAATGTCTGGCTGAATATTATCCAAGCTGAATATTTTTAGCATTTAAAACTATCCCAGGGGATTTCTATCCCAGGTCTATAGAGAGAAAAAATGTATTTCAGTGAATGCAAATTATTCAAAGGCATGAAAGATCAAAGAAGGTGAAAAATTTAATTCAGGTAAAATCAGAGGACCACAAATGTTGAACAGCCACCTTGCTTGTCATTTCATGGATTCATTAGTTTTTAGCCAAAAGGTATTGGAACGTAACCTGACTGATCTATATATAGTCCTTTAACTTCATCTACTAACATCTGAATTGAGATCAACAGTTTCATAAAAGGCTATTTCATAATCCAAACAAAGGCACAAAATTGAATGGAAAGGAAAGGAAGAAATAAAATTTGCATTTGTTCTTCCCCAAGAAAAAATTTTTGTTATAACAATTCAGCTACTAAAAATGTGCAAATAACACACTTGATATGAATGTTGTCTTAGCATCCATTGTGCTAGGCACTGCTCAAGCACATGCAGTTCCCAGATGAGGATGCAAGTTGGTACAATGAATGATGCTTGTGCAAGAAGGTTTTATTTGTTGTGGAAGAAGTGCAGTTCATTATTTAAGTTCCAAAAGTCAAGATGAAAAGCTTATGTTTTCCATGTAGAAAAGTGGGCACTGACAGTTTGTCCCAGGACATGTTGCTTGTCATGGGACACAAACACAGCATAAAAAAAGACTTTGAAGTATTGTTAGTGGTATTAGTGAGACTGATATTCAATACGACACATGAAAACAACAGAAAATTTTTCTCTGACACATGCTGAAACTCTTGTCACATCCTCTTTAAATGCTAAACACTATCCATAAAAGACTGTAGGATTTGATATGCACTCTTTCAGTGAGATAACTAAGTGCATGTTTTGATTAAACATATTATCGCGAAAAAGTATATCTTAATCTAATTTGTAAACCTTCATCTAGACTCTAATTTTCTACTGCAGGAGAAAAATTGCTTCTGCTTGTTTATAAATAGCAGCTTGAAAAACTGTCCACTTAATTAAATGTCCACTGACTGATCTGATCGCTCTAGTATATCTTCATAGTTTGTGATTTATAGACAGGCAAAGGGTCATGGGAGCCATTTACCATGTTAATGGTGATATATGAGAACAGTCATTTTAGTCTGCAACATTTTATTAAAATTCTTCAGGCACAGGTTGTAACTACGATTCAGGTTTATTATCTATCTGCCTCTGTGTATGTTGCCTCTAAAAAACAAGAAGCAGCTTTGATTTGGTGGACAAGATCTGAGGCCAAATTATGCCCTGAGACACAGACAGTGTGTGAATGGGAGCTGTGTGAAACAAGCTAGCAGAAAAATGAAGCTGTAACTCAGATGGAGTGGTACCCAGGACTGAGTCATATAATGTTTCCCCTTTCAAAACAGAAACCTAGAAGCAAATGAAACTCATAGATGTTTTACAGAACACAAACACCCAAATTGGCCAGAGACATGTTCCCAGTCACAAGGTTTCTAGTATTTTGTTTCTTCACTAAATCAATTCAGTGAGACTCTCTACTAGCTGGCATTTTATAATGTTGAGTTGTTAGTCTTCCTTTCCTCATCTCTTTTACAGATTTCTCACATTCTCAGCTGTCATCCCCTTGTTTTACAAGTGTACATGTTTTTAGATAAGTTACTTGAAAAGCCAGTTCAAAAGCTGGGCTCTTGATTTGTAGCACAGGTAACTAAAGAAGTTCACAGCTAATAGCTTCTTGACTAGACTTACTGCTTTCGGTAGCTCTCTTTTTACAATGCTTTCTTCCCACACCTTGTCCTCTTCCAGAAAACATAGGTAACTAAATTTATTGACACTTCTGTCAGGCAGAAGGGACTGCATGTATAATCTATCACACAAGAAAATCCAGAGGGAGTTTACAGACCTGTACCATCCCTGCATGCGATTCAGAAACACATCGCATTTCCACACTGTGTTTTGAGATGCTTCCACGAGCGTTGGGGTGTTGTAGTTAGTGCCACCTCATTTTCCTTGACTCCAGTGTCTTTGTCTTTCACCCTTTGCTCCTGTACACAACACAAATTTCCCTCCTCTCCTCTCTATCAAATTCTTTTGTTGTTTTTCTCCATTTCAGTTATCTTGGACTAAATGCCCTGTCTGGTAGGTGTGCCTTTTGCATTCATATAAATTAAAAAAACCCACATTTCACCAAATAACACAGGATGTAAAAAGCACAATAGTTTTTATTGATAGAATACCCATCTGAGTAATGTACAATCAAGACTAAAATACAGCACAACAATTGTTTTAATAAAAAAATACTAGGCACGTGTTATATATACACAATTACACATATTATATGATTTTATATATGTATATACACACACTTTTTTCCATTTCCTGATTTAAATATTAGTAAGGATCAGAACCAGAGTTCTTTGAAAACCAGAAAGTGTACTGGATTCATTTTGATATCCACTGTCAGCCTGGGTTTTAATTCAGACGTTATATGGCCCTGTTGTAAAGATTTGAGAGTCTTCATGTGTTTTACACAAGTATCCAGCAGCAGCAGCTTCTTGATTGCATCCCCTCAGTCTCTGCCCAGACTGCAGGAGAGTGTCCGTGGAGGAATAGCTATATTGAGCAGGAATCTCATGAGCTTAATGGGCACCAGAACTCCTGCAGACAAGACTTTGTCAGCACAGGAACTGCCATGTCTTTATTGCCTTGCCTCACACTCCACTTTGGGCAAAACAGGGTTTATTTTCCCTTTCTCAGAAGAGACCAAGGTCTGAGTCACACCAAGCTTCCGCAATCCAGAAGATGGGTTCTTTTTCTAAGCCAGTAAAGTGGTGTTTCAGTAAGCAGTAGAGCAAGAGCTGGTCAGAGTGCTGCACTCAGCCCAAAATACCCATCCAAGACTAGTGATGTGAATTGTCCCCTGGTACTCATCTCTCTGTCTGCCCACTGTAGGGAGAGAGAACCAGACACATAGTTTAGACAAGACCCAACACTCTCAAGTAGTTAGGATAAGACAAAGCCCATCTTCAAGACCCCACCACCAAATGTGGTTTTCTGTGAGAATAAATCCAGATGGAGTCTTGGGCACAGACCTGAGATCTTTCTATTTGAAGAGCATTCCAAATTGCAGTGACTTTCCTGCCCCAATTACTCAAAGAGACCTTCGCTTTCATGGCTGCAATCTTATAGAATCAGATCTATTCACTCCCTAATACTATGTTCTTCATCCCACTGTATTTATAGCAGAGGCTGTACACTTGTCTGGAGTTCTGCTTTTTCTCTCTTTCTCTCTTCTGCCTTCCTGGAATTTTATCTACTCTTCTTTTATCTTTTTTTAGTTACAGTTTAAGTTTTAATTTAGCTTCAGAGAAAGGAAGAAGCAAGGCTCTGATGTATTGGATGTTCAGACAGGTCTTTGAACCACTGGAAGCTGGTATATTTCACCAACATTTTTAGTTTGGACAGTTTCCCATTATAGTGAAAACAACATTGCTGTGACTTGTGTCACATGCATTGCAACTTCATTGTCCTTGGAACTTTGTGGATGTAGAAGTTGACTTTGTCCAATCCTTTTTCTAAGATTTAGGAAAACACATCACATTATTTTCATTATTGGACTTCTATGGTTTTGTAGGGATTTTTATAGGACAGAAATTTTTCTGACCTTTGAACTGTCTGTTTTATATGATTTCACAAATTAACAATTTTAAATGACAAAGAACAATATTGAAAAATGTTCATACATATTTACATAGTATCACTTTTATATATACAGTTTCTAACATTTAGGATAGTTAAATATTTGTTCATATAATTTTTTTTCTACATACTTGCAAGTATAAATCAGTATTTATTTACCTGCACCGAGGCTTCTGTCTGTAGAATACAGAATTCAGGTTATTGTAATGTCTGTTAGCTGTATTATCTCTAATCTTAAACACAGAATGTATAAACATCAGATACAGCAAAGTCATTTGGCATAAATCTCTTTCTAAAAATGAAACACACTTTAATGTAGTTTAAGATTTTAGAATGAAAACTCTGCCAAACCATGTACAAATTTATTTCTGACATTATTTTCAGATATTTTTCAACATTTCACTATAAACAAAATACTTTTCAATTTTGACTTTCTTTTCTGCTTTTCTCCACTCATGGCAGACAGCTAATGACTGATTTATAGCAATTTATTTTAATTAATTCTGGACACCTGCAACCTGTAATTGATTTGGCAATGATATGAATTTCCTGACTCCAATCCAGCTATTACACTGCTTTCAATCATATTCAACTTCGCCTTTGGATGTTGAGACATGTCTTAGTATGGAATTAATGGGTTTTGTTGTTGTTGTTTTAGTTTCTTTTTGTTTATCTTCCCTTCCTTCTATTAATGCTAAGAACTGCACATAACCACCAGATAAAATTGTGTTAAAAATTTTCACAACCATTATCCTAGTTAAGTGGGGATTGAATATCTATAGATGGAAACAGAGCATAAATATGTTTATTTAAGAGTTCAGAATACCTTTATTCTACTTAGGAGATTGTTGTCCTTCTAGGCACTGAGCCAAGATGATTAACAAAGAATCATAGGCTGCTGGACTTTAAAGAAAAAATACCTTTCAGCTTATAGTGTCTTTGATTTTAATTGCCATTTGTTAAAATGAGAGTATTTTGGTGTCACTGCTACCTTCTTCCAATTATCTTCAAGTTCCCTCCCATGTTACCAGATTCAGGCTCGATATGTTTAATTTCCTCAATTTTCTAATTACGATAGGACATAAGTGTTTCTAAGATGTTGAGCTGTACAATACTGATCTTTAGTGTAGAAAAACAGTAATGTGACCCCCATTTGGAGTAATGAGGATGAGGTCTGTAAGATCACTGACTTCAACAATTACTGAAGGAGCACAGAGCAGAAATCATCTGGTATCTCTGTCAACCACATGCAGGAGAACGACAGAAAAGTGTAGAACTAATTAGAAGTGCCTTAAAACTGTCTTCTAAGAAGCTTAACCCTTAAACGACAGAGAATCTCCTCTTATGTGGTACGTACCAGAATACAGGAAACAAAACAGTAACTTGCATTAAAAACTTTGAGAGAGAAGAAATCCTCACCCACACGTATTACAACATGAAATACCTGCGATAAATGCACGTTAATCACAAACAATGTTTTCTGTACACTCTGGGGCAAATACTGGGGTGTTTATTATGCGGTACATATTGTTTATATATGTACTATATATACACTAGATGATATGTATTTATAAACTATAACATATTTATATAATAACTATGTATAATGAATATGCATATTAACTCATACAAATTTTAATTTTTTCTATATACATAAGTTATTACACGTGTCTAATCATGGGCTTTTACTTCTTGCAGCTATAATAGAGGAGATGCCTGTGCTATTTTTTGTAACTACAATCAGGGTTTCTTTTATCTTTTTTTTCTGTGTAGTTGAACGAGCAATACACAGCAGATAGAGAATAACTGCTTAACTATTTCAGACAATCCCGTTACCCTTTACTTGTCTTTGTGATTTATTTTACACTAATCATAGAGATCAGCTCTTAAACTGAATTAAAAAAAAAAAAAGGGTTAATAAAACTTGTATACACCAGATTAGGTATTGCTGAAATACCCTGTGCCAGTCAGAAAGCATCTTCCTATGGCTAGAATCACTGAGATTGTTTGATAATCTTGTAAGGGAAGGGAGGAGGTATGTACCTTTCTACTACTTTCAGGGGTTCTGTTCCAGAAAGTCAATCTAAATTTAGGAACAGAACTCCAGCAAACGAAACATGTCAACTCACTGTGTTTCCATGTCTCTCTCAATATTTTCAGCTATTTTTTTGGAACCTTGGACCTTGCAAGTCTTTTATCAATGCTTCTTGTTCAATATATACCATATTCAAAAGTTTCAGTTCAGCAGAGATCAAAACTTCTGCGTAATCATCTGAAACAGTCTTAATTTCTTTGAGTTTTACATAAAACATTCTTAAAGTGTCAGTGTGTGGTGTTGTCTCCCTAAATAAACAGAGATGAACTCTGGGGACTAAAATCTGACTTTGAAAAGGACTGCTATTACCCTAAGTCACTTAACTCTTTGGATTCCTCATCTTGACTAGTGGGATGGGAATAATGTTTCTAATTTACTCTGCAGAGGCTTTCAGGATTACTCACTCATAGAATCAGAGCATCATTCAGGTTGGAAGGGACTCTGGAAACTCACCCTTCCTAGTCACTCTTGATCAAAGGGGAGTAAACACTGAATCAGACCAGACTGTCACAGTACTTTGATGTACTTTTGAAAATAACTTTTCAATAAATAATAGAACTAATAGCGAACATTTAGGAGAAAAAATTATGACTTCATATTGCGACAATGGAATAAATTGAGTTTGGGAGAGAGCATCATCAAAATAAAAATTAGTCCTGAGATCATATTTTCAGAATTTGGCTAATGTCCCTACATGTAGAGCAAACAGGAAGTTACGGTTACCTAGCACAGGAGTGATTAGTTTTATTTTATATTGGACAAAATATGATGAAAAAGACTGTGGCATTATGGTATTTTAAGCCAGATAAAAACTATTGAAACTTTATATTTTTCATTACTTAAAAAAAAAAAATAATGTTTTAAAGGTAGTTATTTTCCACCTAAAGGTATTTATTTTTAAGTGATTCAAGTGTTTCTAGTGCAAACTTATACCAGGATATGTGGCAGAAAATTCCTATTTTCCTGAACTGTTTCTAATTATTTTTTTTAAACTGTTGCAGAAAAAAAACATTATATCTGAGCAGATTTAAAAATTATCTATCTTGAAATCATGTGGGATACTAAGGAAATGGAAAGCTTTGTTCTGATAGCTCACTGCTTGTATCATTGGCCCTAATTTTTTAGTTAACATGTTGGGATTTTTCCTGCCTGATTTTATCTATGTTTAAAGCTATAATAGGAACTGTAAACACAGTAAATAAAGTTAGAATTGGGTAACATATTAGCCCAAAATCTGGCCACTCATTTATCTTCTAAATAGGACACAATCTCCTTCAGTAGCTTGTGGACCCTGGACTGTCATGAATTATTGTAACAAGCTTATTAGAAAAAAAATTGGGCATTCTAAGTAGCAGCATTCATGAGGAAATAATCGTTACATTTTCTGTTTCTTGTATTGTTGGCAAACCATTGGCATTGCCTTCCAAGTACAGTTTTGCCATGGTTACAAGTTGATGCTTTTTTTTCTCTGATTATCTTTTCCTGTATTTCCTATCCTGGAAATAACATGACCAAAATTTCTTGTTTGTCCTCTGACCTCCTTGTAAGAGGCCACTGCACAGCATGTTCCAGAGTGGCACGCTTGTGTCCCTTCAGCACGTTTCTCAGGGCAAGTGAGCAAGTTAAGTTTTAAGTTTGGTCTGGACAGGGGTTCATTATCTCCCCTGGTGACTTTGACTGAAGAGGGATTTCCCACGTTTGGTGAGCCTCTAGGCAGTTCTTACTCTTACAAACAGAAAACTGCACTAACCTTCATGCATGTGATGCTTTATTTCAGCTTATACTGAGAGAAGCCAAATATGTCTGTGAACCTTGCCTCTTATTTTCTTACGGTGTACAGATACCTTAATAATATCTGCAAAAAAAATGCTTTCAAGTGTCAAGAAAAATACTTTGCTCCTGAATGGCACGGTTCTATGATAGAGGAGATGGAGTGCTCAGTGTCATCTGAACCCGTCATGGCCTGTCATGTACGATCACGAGAAAATTTTACATTTGTGAATGAGTACTTGTATTGTCACAAACAGCATGGATGCAAATATGCATAAAGGCAATAGACTCTTCAATAGGTCTCAGTGCTTGCGAAGAAGTGACAATATGCACCGACTGCTTTAAAGGGGCACTGATCCCAACTAACTTTAAAATAAAATATATCATAGAATCATAGAATACCAGGTTGGAAGGGACCTCAAGGATCATCTGGTCCAACCTTTCATGGCAAAAGCAGGGTCTAGACAAGATGGCCCAGCACCCTGTCCAGCTGAATTTTAAAAGTGTCCAATGTTGAGCAATCCACCACTTCCCTGGGGAGATTATTCCAGTGGCTGATTGCTTTTATTGTGAAAAAGTTTCCTCTTGTGTCCAATCAGAATGTCCCCAGAAGTAACTTTTATCTGTTACCCCTTGTCTTTTCCATGTGACTCCTTGTAAAAAGGGAGTCTCTATCTTCTTTGTAGCCACCCTTTAAATACTGGAACGTGGTGAGAAGTTCTCCCATAAGTCTTCTTTTCTCAAGGCTGAACAAACCAAGTTCTCTCAGCCTTTTCTCATACAGCAGGCTTCCCAGTACTTTGATCATCTTTGTGACCCTTCTCTGGACTCTCTCCAGCCTGTCCACATCCTTTTGTATAGCAGGGACCAAAACTGAACACAGTATTCCAGGTGTGGCCTAACAAGGGCTGAGTAGAGTGTGACAACGACTTCTTTATCTCTGCTGGTGTTGCCCTTGTTGGGGCAACCCAGCATCCTGTTGGCTTGCTTTGCTGCAACTTCACACCATTGACTCATTTTGAGCTTGTTATTCACCAGGACCAGCAGGTACCTTTCCACAGAGCTGCTCCCCAGCTGGGTAGATCCCAGCCTGCTGCACTCCTAGATTATGTTTTCCCAGGTGCAAGACCTTACACTTGTCCTTGTTGAACTGCATAAATTTCTTGTTAGCCCACTCTTCCAGCCTACCCAGGTCTTCCTGCAGGGTGGCTCTCCCTTCCAAAGTATCTACTGTCCCACTCAGTTTGGTGTCGTCAGCAATCTGATCACAGTTGTAGATAAAATATGATTCAAATTGGTGTTCTGATAAACATCATGCTAAATAGAAACTGTACCATAAATGTTGGAAACTTTCATTGTTAACAATATCAAATATCATAACATAGCAATACTGGTCATACTGCTGTCGCCAATAGAAGTCATACCTCAAAAGAGATTATACCACAGTGATCTAACTTTCTCCTATCTGCATGTTGCCTACAATTAAATTAAAATACCTAAGTTAATTTTACTTTACTTAAAAAATCAGTTCATCTAAAGTTCTGTGTACAAATGGAGTTTCACTTTGATTATAAATTTTTTACCTTAAAAGAATAGAAATTCTTAGTGTCTTCTTCTTCTTAGTGTTGCTAGTATCTTCCTCATCTTCTAAAGTTATTTTCAACTCAGCAACTGAGAACACAGTGTATGCTATACATTCTAGCTTTCCCTTCCTGCTTTTTACTTTCTGCTTTTCCTCTTGTATCAATGATGATTTGTGCCCAAGATAGCAGTGATACATACTCATAGAAAAGGTGTATATAGCACGTGGTGAATACTACCAGACAATGGATGCTACCAAACTATGTAAAATAAATAGAGATAACTGGAAAAGAGGACATGTATATCCTGAAAGCGATCAATTTCTCAGTAGCTTAAGATTCCTTGTTGAACAATTCAGAAACGCTGCCAACTGTTTTTTATCAATGGAATCCTTTTTGCCAAGTAAATGTAGTACATTTAAAAGGCATCTGTTTTTTTTTTCAAATGTCAGTAACTTGCAATAACATATATTATCTTCTTCTTGGCTGGCATTGTCAACAAGTTTAGGATCTTTTTATCCATTCTACTCATAAAATCCCTTAGAAAGACAAAGAAAACATCTGTTACAAGGCCCCATTCAGTTAAATAGCTTTCTAGTACTAGATCTCCTGCCTATACACATTTTTGTTTCAGTCAGAGGATAAACAGTTGATTTCATGGAGATGAGAATGAAATATGTTCCATGAATACCTGAACTTATCTTGCCTTTCCTTTAAATGTTTTATATGTTCTCACTACCTAAATATAAGAACCTTCCACAATGTCTATAAGAAACAGGAGTAGGCACAACTATATTATCCTTCTCTCAGTCGGAAAACCTGAAATGTTTTATCATGTAGTATCAGACATTAAAGTCCATGTCCAGGCCTGATATAAATACAGCTCCAATATCTTCAGTTAACTCACTGCAGACTATGGCAAGGCTGAGTTTAGCCTTCTGATTTGTTGTTGATGTTGTTGTTGCAGTGAAATGGCTGTGTTAGTTATCAAATACAATTTTCTTTTTGTATTTTTTTTATTAGATGTATTTGTTTTTTCTATATAACCAGATATTAGATAGACCAAATTAGCACACTCAGCAAATTCTAGCATACTATACATTTATGAAAGAAAACAAAACATGCTGACACCAAATGTAGTTACTGTGCTGAGTATTGTATTGTGATTTACTGCAAAAAGAAATAGAACAAAGAGCTTTTATCAGCTCCGTCCAGATCTGCTTTTCTGGTAACTCAAAACGTTGAACAAATCTTGTTGTACTCTACTTTGTAATATATCAAAGGAGCTATTTACTCTACAGCTAGATAGCAACTATCAGATCCAAGGAATTATAATTTCTGCTACCTCAGGACACGTTCTTCAATAGCACAATGCATTCTGTATTGTAAATCTAGTGCTAATAGACAAGAGGGATCTTCCTCATTCTTGGAAATGTGAAAGAAGTAACTTGTCTTTTCACACGCTTCACACCACTTCCAGGGAATGATCCATTTCAAAGAAGAAGCTGCATATTGGAATGGTGTCCCCTTAACACTAAGTGGTCTGAAGTTTCTTCTGGCACGAAGTGTGTTGCTGGATGCAGTGTAACATCTAACAGCAGCCAAGCATGTGCTCCTTTGTCCATGCTAGTGAGAAGAGCCAAAAAGAACACAATAACTGAATACTTCTTAGTTTTATAGAGGTTAGAAATTTAATGGGCAGCTAGATAATCTAGTCTGAATTGCTTTACACCTCAAATCCTCCTAATTCCCTGCCAAATAGCAGGTTTGACTATAGCATGTCTTCTTTTAGAAAGGAATCTAGATTTAATACAAATACATAAAAAGATGGGGAACTGACTCTTCCCTTGCTAGTTTTTTGGATTTTCTTCCAGCAACTAATCTCTCTCACAGTTTGAAATGTATTCTTCTAATTTTAATTTGTTTGCCTGTAGCTCCCTGCTATTTGCACTTTTAATCCCTTCCTCTTCTGAGTTATGAAACCCTTTGGAGCCTAGCATTCACTTGCCCCAAAAAGATTTATGAAATAAGTCTTTTAAAATAACCAAGCAGATGGAACTCTGAGTTTTTCAATATATAATGATTTTCTTAGCTCTTCATTCCTTGAATTTTTTTTTCTGAATTCTTTCAAAAAGTTGTCTTTTTACAATATAGGATAATGTAGAAACATAACATTTATGCAGTTCTTCAGTGTCATTCTCATAAGTGTGACCTGTCAAAGTAAAATCACCACTCTCTTCTTTCTCTGCCTAAACATCCTGTGAGTACAAAAAGAGTTAGTGAAATTCAGAAGTAAGTAAAGAATTAGCCATTATTTCAGAGGAGATCTGCGTTCTGCAGCAGAAGTACTATCCAAATTCGGACTTGTTTTGTTCAAGACTGGGAAATGCTTGTACATCCAACTTGTCTAGCAAACTCCTAGCTACTCTTTAAGGGTTGTAACATAGTGCCACGGAGGATTGCTGTCCAAATAAGAATGGAGGGACATGCGAAGCTGTACCTTGTAGTATGACATAGGAGAGATCATGCACTGGTAAGTGATATTAACAGATTAGGGCTAAACTGCCCACTGAAAATGATTTAATTGTCCTATTTTATTTTTCTTAAATAATCATGCCTTCTTAGAAAAGAAAAAAAAAAACAAACACACAAAACAGAGAGACAAATGAACACAAACTCCTAAAAACCACAGAGCATACTTTTAAGTTTTGTACCATGTTGATATGTCTCTCTTTGTCTTACCCCTTGTCAAATAAGGATGGAGTAAGATACCAGTAAAATACATGAGCCACGCTCAGCCTCTGTACTGAGTGATGGATCTCCAGCATCAATCAGAGGTAGCAGGGAAATCTCTCCACTCAGGCTCCAAAACACAACAGATGCTGCTCTGCCAGTTTTCATTATGCTAAAGTAGTGTGGCAACAAGATTGCTTCTGTTTTGATGTTGTCAGTTTTCTTAGGAATAATAACCATTTCAGATCTCTTTTTTGCCATTGAAATATAGCACTTTTCAACAGCCAGCACCTCTTCTGTACTTCATTTAACAGAAAAACAAACCAAGGAAAACAACCTAGATTAAAATTTTGAGTGATTTAAGGACATGGAGAACTATTCTGCAAGTTGATAGTAAATTACTATTTAGAAAACATTCCATAGAAGGGGCTTGATTGAAAAGCAAGCAGTTCTTAAGACTTTTACCTAATGTCCTCAGCTGTGCAGTGTTAATGAAGGTTTGCAATTACCATGAATTTTAACTAATGCTCAGCTTTCTTTTTAATTGTTTTGTTTACAAAATGCATGCATTAATCACATTAATGTCATATTTTATCACTTTCAAAATTACCTGACAGTAGTTGAGGAGCTCTAGATAGAACAGTTTGTTTCTTTCTTTTTGAAATGCATTATGAGAGGTTACAACAAAAAATAAAATTTCTTATTAATTTATTCTCCTGAATAGAGTTCATAACAGATTTTGGCATTACATATTTTCTCAGACCCATCTTGTCTCAGTATTTTATGACTATAATTGAGATTATAGTCCTATAAACCCTTTATTTAAATGTTTCTGAAAGAAATTTTTAGGCAACGAGCAATCAAATGTGATATAAAAAGTGAAATCCTGGCCCTAAGTATATGAAGGGTAATTAAGCCACTGATTTCTGTGACTAGAGAGTGTAAATCTTGAGTACTGCATGTCAAATACTAATAATACCAATATATACTGATAAATCTGTTGTAATGATAGGTATTGAGATTATTATAAGCTTATTTCTAATTGCAATTCTTTTCTTGCATCTCTCCTTGCATAATTACTTTTGACATAATGATACTGTTTAGATCAATGCCCTCTGACATGGTGCAGTTAAGGAGATGTCAGTGTGGTACCCTACAAATCTGCAGAACTGTACGCATGTGAAAAGGAGGGCAAGATCAGGCAGGGCCTCCTAAGTTTCTTCTACTTTGAGCCCTTCCATGCCAAGCCAAAGATGTACAATTAATTTCAAAAGCATTTGCACGTGCAGTAGTGGTGTTTATTTTCAGAACTGTAGCAGCTGGCGCAGAACCCACAGACAGCACACAATATATGACGCTGGTTTTGCCGTATAGTGCAACAGCTTGGTGTCAGAGGGGCGGACTGAGCTCAGGTTGCCCGCGTGGGCACCGTGGGCATCAGGTTGGCACTGACGCTGGTTAAACAATTAGTCTAAGAAATAACGGGAGGTTCAAAGCGTTCGCTGGTTCTTCGCTACTTGTTAAGCTGATGCAGCCAGTGAGGCTAACATACACCAATACTGACAGAAGTGAAAGATACTACCTAGCGCTGCTACCTCCAGCCTTAACCGTTCGTTTTTGTTTTCCTTGAACTTACTTGGTCATAAATGCCAAAGTCTATAATTGAATTCTGTTTGAATATGATTATGTTAATCCTCTTACAAGGTTTGCCCCTTTGTCCCTCTGTGAGCAGGTGAATTAATTTTGATAAAGCAGAAATGGAGCCGCTAGACACATAGCGTGGACTATAAAGGAGTCAGAGTTTCTTTTCCCATAATGTGCCTTTATGTTTTACCAGGAGGTATTAAACCAAAAGTGTTCTTCAGGTCTCTTCTTTGTAGACTGGAAGGGAGATGCTAGCCAAATGTTGCATGATCTTTGTCAATTAGTGTGGATGTGGAAGAGCTGGAGCTGAGTGGCAGTTTCAGACAGTAAGACAGCACTGAAGCATGCTGCTTTTAAGTCCTCTCAGTTCTTTACTTTGGATCAAAGACAAATTTCACTGCAGTCATCTGAGCGTTGGGTGTAGCTGATATCCTTACTAAATGAAGTACATACCCCTTTCCAAAGGTCCAACTCCACGCACCTGTCATTCTTCTGATTTTATTCATCAGGCAATCGCTGTGTTTCTGAAGCATGACAAACAGCAGCAAAATCCACTCCATGACCTTGATAACGGAAGTGGGAAAACAGAGAAACCTTGAAAAATGCTGCTTTTAGCTGTCAGTCCGTTTCAGCTATTTAATAATTTAGTGGCTAGATAAAACCAACTAAATATGTTTCTTTTTAAAATTCTTGCTGAAAAATAAGGAATGTTTTCAGCCCTCAAAGCAAAAAGTAGATTTTGCCACTGTTTTAATTTACTTTACTTTTTTTTTTACTCTTATATACATCTTGGATGAAAATGAATATTTTCCCTCAGTGGCTTATAGAACTACTCTTAATACTTTATGTTGAAGGAGAAATCAAATTCATAAATAATAAATCTAAACCTTGTAGGTGGAATACACAGGAATATAATGAGTTTCTGTGAAAAATCACAGATTTAATGCAATAACATAGTGTTTTAATGTCAGCTATACTCATTTGCTACTCCTGAACAAGAATAAATTGTCAGTCATTAATGTATGTATTCAAATGAAGATAATTACTATATTCTTCACTGATTTTTGCTACATCACTTAACAGGAATGCGAATCTTAGAGATTAAAAAATGAACTGGTGTACTGCAGACAGTGGGGTCAAAATGAACAATACATGATAAAAGATTTTGGTTTATTTCATAAAATCCATTAGGTTATATTTGAAAGCCTAAGTCATAATCACAGTTAAATGAAATGAGGGAAGCAATTAGATAAGCAAATAAAAAATTATCTCAAAATAACATATTGGTGATAGAGGGAAAAAAACAATTATGAAGGAGCCAAGCTCAGTAGAAGAGTCTCAAAAGAAGGTTTGTGTAGAACTAAAAAATAGATGCTAGCCAGCACACATGGGCTGAGAGTTTCAGAAGACCTGAAACACTCATGTCCCGTGTTTAACAAGGCCAAACAAAACAAAAACAAAGGTTCATCCACATAACACAGAAATAAAGCTGTGGTCCAGACCTTTCAAAAACTGTGCAGCTGAGTTACCACAGCCCTGAAGCTCATACTGGCAGCAGAGGTTTTGTGTTTCACTGATAGGAATACAGGTAACTATAATAATTTAAGCAACCAAGCCCAAGGAAGCAATCTCAAAAGCCTAGACTATTTGAGCTAGAGAAATCTCATTAGGTTCCTCTGAGTGTGGGTAGAATTTACTTGGAGGTACTGCTTCTGAACTGCCCCACACTGAAGATCTAGAAGTGAAGCTTCAACGTGAAGTAGAGGCTCTGGAACCTACAGAGAAGCTGAGAGGTCGTCTTCACACACTTAACACAATATTGAGTCTGACACAAAACACATCAACTGTTGACATATTGATTCAACAGTCCTGAACAACTTTTTTGCGTAGAATATAGGATAGAATTTCACCAGCTAAGAATGACAGAATTGAGGTTACAGTGCTAATATCTATTATTTCTTCTGTCCCTTGACTTGCAAGGAAGACTGCAGAGGTGACCAATTCTTTTTTTTTCTAGAGTCTCATGGTTATAGAGATGTCAGAAATATGACTACCATTAGGGTCAAGCAAGATCAGAATCAAAACTTTTGCTTTTTGGATGAGTTTACGAACCTAATTGTTAAAAAGGCACTTTCCAGTTTTGTTCCTAACCTCAAAGAAAAAAATTTCCTAATACTTTGGCTCTTGAATTTTCATATGAATTTAAAAGTTTTAATGTTTTGCTGAATATGAAAAGTAATAACATAGACCTGAGTTAGGTGCCAAGGCTTTGACAACTTTCTAATAAAATTCCCAAACTAGTATTTTTTATTGGCTATCTGTGGCTTACTGTACTTCTTGTAGGCTCTTTCAGTTGCCAACCAAAACTTTCTCCACTGATTTTATAGCGTAAAATTTGTTACTGTGTAAGCCAAAGCTTACAGTCTGAGAGACTAAGGTATAAATTTGGGGTTTGGTGGTTTTTTTTCCCATTCTCTCTCCTACTCTTTATGACATGAAGTGGGGTATTACTGGGTTCTTAATGGACTGGCATAAAATACTGGCTACAAAATTGTTGATATGGTAGTATGGGAAGCCTAGCCATCTAACTCTGTCATGTCAAAAAAATCAGGATTGAAGGTGCAGCATCTAAATTGGAGCCACCTCTTTAGACACTTTAGCTCTCACCTTTCTTCCTTAAAATCCTGGATGATCTACTCACTTTCCTCACATGGACAGTACTATACTGTAGCAAAGTTAAAACCACAGGCAGACATCTGCAATGGCTTTGACTTAAAAGATGCTGGGCAAAGATTACTTAACTGAATTAAATAAGTTGGTAGTCATGAAGTCATTAAACATTTAGCTTAATGCCTATCATTTTTCACTTCACCTGTCCAGTTGCTGACTACTGTTGGGACATAGATTTCCCCTGTCTGAAATGTCTTGCCAACAACGAATGTGCACTAAACTGCCATTCAAGAAAGAATTAAGGGAACTATAAGCATGACCACCTGGCTATTATCCTTGTTATTGATTTGTTATCAAAAACAATGAATGATTTGATTTCTCTTTCCTTCAAAAGGTAGTTTTATAAAAAATATACCCATGTAAACAAATGTGTCTAGAAAAACTGATATAAATTAATTTACTGGCAATGCAATTTTTCAGATTCCTAGAGAGTCAACATTCTTTTTCTAATTCTGGTTGTATATAGAAAAGTGAAGTAAAAATGTTCCAGTCCAAACTCTTCAGCTGTGTTCAGAATGCAATTTGGTATAGTTAACTTTTGTGATGAAAAAGTTCATAACCATGCCCGTTGTCATCTGTGGTAAATTATGATAGCTCCATTCCAGATATTCTCATTGTAGAGTTTATCACAATAGACTATCATAGAAACTAAGGTTTTAAGAAGATTCAGTGGAAGATTAGACATTTAATTGAATAATAATGTCTGAATTGTAAGAACATATATTTATTAAGTTTTAAAAGATCTTCGAGGCTTAATCTCTAATGTGGATTTTAGAACTAGACTGTCATAGATTTCTTTGCTTTTCTTCTAAGGCCTTTATTGAACACTACCATTAGAGATGAACTATTACTCTGGACAGACCCGTGGTGTCATCTACCAGTTTCTATCTTCTTAAAGCAGCAGCATTGTCCTGTATGTGCTTTTCAGACTGGAATAACAAGAAACTATTTACAGTCAAATAGCATTGAACTTCTTGTGATATTATCTGTTGTTCATCAAGGATTTAGACATGTTAGAAGAGAATTAATTTTTCCCTTGTCAATTGGACTGAGAGGTATATGAGTACTAAGGACATCATACTCCCATTGTTATTACTGACAGTGCCAAATTGTGTGGATTATTCAGGTTTTCCTGTAAGGACTGTTTAATTATTTCATAAGACTGCTGTTTTTTCAAAAATCTTACTTTAAATAAATACTATCTACATCTAATTCTAACCCAAATATAGGTGATATTTTTCTAAAGTTACTGCAAATAATGTAGGCTGTAACTACTTACTTTTTGTTGTTGTTTTTGTTCCTGTTAGGTTATAATTATATTCTATGTACACAGCTCAAAACTAGCTTCAAAATTTTGGAGGCTGAGATTCTGATATGTTTCTCTGGAGCCTGAGGCTATGCTCTTTTTCATGTTTTGTTGATTTGTCATTGTGAAAAGGCTCCATAAACTCAGTGGAACTCACCAAAAGAAGGTATTTCCCCCAAGTCTCAAGTTAAGAAATTAATTTCTTCCCAGTTTGCTTTTGCACAGCATGGGTTGTTTCTAGCAACACTGTATAACGATAGCTCTGGCAAAGTTACAGACTTCTGTACTATGTAAGCACACTGTGAAAAGAAAAAGAACTGAATTCAGTGTTTTATGCAACATTTTCTTTTTTGAGGGTGGCAAGGGGCAGAAAGTCCAAGCCAGTTTTAGAACAGCACAAAATTATTATTTTTTTTTTCTAAGAGAGGATTCACACCTAGAGAGTGCAACATTCATAGAAACATCACTGGCTGGTGAGGGAGGTAATAACACAGTGTGTTTTCTTTTTATCTTTTCTAGTATCAGAAGTCAGAGAAAGTTTCAAGATATGCCAGCACTGAGGCCATCATACTAGTTGTATGAATGAGCACCAAGTTTGCACAGCTGCTCTCAAACTTTTTTTTTCTCCTTCACCTTCAGGATACACTCTGCTGCTGTCCCAGCCGTCCTGCTGTTGTGTTAGGACATCGAAACACAAAGCTGCACTCAAATATGGCTAAGATGTACTTAATTTATTTTTTTTTTCACATTAAAGTTTAAGGATGCTAGTGTTAGTTTTAGGAGGGTGGTTTTCAAATGATACCTCATCACCAGTTTGCACTGGTGTGCAAGCTTTTGACAGGTCACTGCCATTGAGAACAGAACAAACCACATCTGGACTTCAGGCTTTAGATTTCTGACACTTTTTATTAATGGAGACACGTAAAATGCAAAAGATAAACTAATAGAAATAACTTATAAAACAAAAAGTAAAGTGAAGTATCATAGGATTATTACGATTTTTGCTGTTCTATAAGTCTAAGTATTACTTGCTCTTTCAAGGGATTTTTGGACCACCTGTATTCTGCGTGACAGCACACAGCAGGAGTACATTCCCTTGAATTCAGGTGGTAGCAAGGGAAAAGCAAGCCATGGCTGGCTGTGCATCATATTTGTTTGCTTTCTCTGGGTCCCTGCCACCTGTGTGGTGTTGAAAAAGTATGGACAACCTGCACTACTGAGATAGGAACATGAGTTCCCAGAACTTCAAGAGCAGATAAATTGTTGAAAACTGATGAAGGACCAAAGGCAGCCTTGAACCTCCAAGTAAGGCTGTCACTGATATTGCCCAGTCTTGTCTAAATCTAGCCATACCCAGGGCAGTTTATCTTCAGTGATATATGTATGGAAATCTGCACCTGAAAATTTTTTTTCCTTTTTTTTTTTTCCTTTTCTTTTTCTTTTTTCTTTTACTTTTTTTCCCTTTTTCTTTATGTGGCTGCATGATGGCTATTAGAAAAAAATCCAGCCAACTCCAGCAGGATGGGATTTAACTTAAAATATCAGGAGGAATTTAAGTTACTACACAAATTTGTAACATACATGTTCTAATTTCTGAGACTTCAGAGCAAACAATAAAATAGGTAATCGTGTATTTTATAGACTTAAATAAATAATCACATACTCAGCTTTGAGTCTTGGGTTTTGATAATGAATGATAATACAATTTTCATTAATTGTCAAATTTTGAGACATATTCTCTTTTTTTAAGAGCTCTGTGATATTTAGATACATGTCTAGAATTAGAAATTACAGAAAGTGAGGAAGAGAAAGAGAACAATTCACATTTCCTAATGAATGTTTTGTAAAGATCCAATCTAGAAGCAATAGGCACCTTTTCCTGATGTTTCCTCACCTTTTCTTTTCAGAGCATGTTATTATTAGCTTCAGCCTTTTGGGTTGGTAGTCATTTGTCTGGGTTTAATTCAATTATGTCTAACATAATGGCATTTCATCCATTTTTTTGGATACATTCCTTAAAGTGCTATAAGATTTAGTCCTTTGTTCATTACGGCTGATAATTTGTCACCATTATCTGTGCAGTTACAAATACACTGTTCTGTACCCACAGATTTCTCTGTTACTGAGTTAACTTTATAGAAATGATTTATTCAGTTTACTCAGCTGGATCTGGCAAAATCATCTATACACCCCTGGTGGGAATTTGAATGAGGTCGTTTAGTCTTTGAATATTAGTTCTTTTTTATTCAAAATAATAAATGAAGATGACACTTCTATTTTCATGTATGAGCATACACTTCATCAGTTTATTACAGTGGCTTTTTTTATTTCATATGCAATCGTACAGCTCTTATTCATCTGTGCGTTGAAGACTGGAATTCTGGAGACAATTTTTTCTTTTCCTCTTATTTTGAGCGTGAAATGGACAGCTGCTTTGGAATCAAAATGCTTCAGTGTTTTATAGAGATAAAATATGTGTTCAATAAATGTAGAGATTTATTTCTTTTTATATGATCACACCCCATATATCTGCCTTAATCGTAAATATTTAAAACTAGGAATGACAGTAAACCCCATCTCTATCTTCCTTGTCTTTTTTAGAATAAAGTGCATAAGATATTGTTTGTTTAAATAAGAAAATGGATGGCTTTTTCTGTTACCTATAATACATTAATTAAAAGAAAACTAAGAAAAAACAATATATTTTTAACACATAGTTATGAAAGTATTGTGGGACATTCTTAGTTATTGAATGACTGAATTCTTAATCTAGAGTCTAAGGATAGAAATAAGGCAAGGAAAAGAACTATCTTTTGTTAGCCAAGGAATACAGTTGAAAAAGAAGTAAAATTTTGGGATTACTTTCTTCAGATGTTCTAAATCTACAGCCAGCTACTGCAAGTTTTTTTCTTTTTTTGTCTTCCAAACTCATTGGTCTCTGCACATTGATCAGCTGTTAAATTGTTTCAGATTAACAGTTATTGCAAGAAGCCATAGTTAAATAGAACCAGGTGCTGCCTAGTTACCACATGATGGATTACAAAATGTATTTCAGCTGCATTCACAGGGTTCTCTATTTGGTAGAAAGACAGTAAAGAACGTGAAGATCATAATATTTTTCCATCAGTAGTTTTTCTAGGGCACATGCACTGAGTTCAAGCTCTAATGTCAAGACTACTAAACAGAAGCAGGATGCCATGCATGTGGTCTGGCTGAACTACAAATGTAATAGTACCAGTTTTGACACAATGGGCAGGAGCAAATGGGAAATATTTTACATTTCCTCCTAAAAGTAGCATTAAGGAATTCTCTTAGGTATAAATTTAAAAAGGAATACTATGGGGACTGGAAGACGAGCTTTTGGTAATATCAAAAGTAATCAAATGTCTTCAACAACAACCCAGAACTAGATTTTTATATTCATTAACAGGGTGATTGTCCATTTCCAGAGAGAGCCTCAGAGCAGCCTATAGCACTCAGGTAAATGCATTACCACTGTGCTACCCACTGTGCTTCATTCTGACTATATCTTCATTGTACATGTTGCAGATGTTTTGCATACCAAGCCCTTTTATAACTGAACTATAATATTTAACTTGTTGTTGCAATGATGAAAAAGTGATATTATACCAGTGGTTTAATTGTCAGTGTTTTATCAGTCTGAAACTGAGGAAGTGTCTGTGTCAAAGACAGGTAGATAAAAGAAAAATTGGAAGCAGTTATTACATTCATGAATTAAGGTATTTCACCTATTACAGAGAAGACTTCCCTTTTAATCTTGCATCAAATTTAAAAAGCATGCATTAGGGGAAAATTATATTAGTATGTTAAAATTAAATACATTTTCTCTTGACATATTGATTTTAACTAATACACGTATACATCCAAATTCTTGTGCTGTGGTACATGAGTAATTTCACTCCCTACATGCACTGAGTTCAAACATATTCTATTAAGATTAGAAGTTCTGTCAAATGCACAGGAAAGTGATAGAGCCTACCCTGTGGAAGCACTGTGTCCTACACTGGTGAAATTTTGTTGCTTTGCAGAAGCTCCTCCTATGGTTGTGACTCAACAAGAAAGTAAATCTACGTTTAGATTGCTTGTTTTGAAACTAAACGTGCTGAAGCTATGTTGGGCTTGCAGCCCAGAAAGCGAACCCTATCCTGGGCTGCATCCAAATCAGCGTGACCAGCAGGTCGAGGGAGGGGATCCTGCCCCTCTGCTCCGCTCTGGTGAGACCCCCCTGCAGTACTGCCTTCAGCTCTGGGGTCCTCAGCACAAGAAGGACATGGACCTGTTGGAGAGAGTCCAGAGGAGGCCACGAAGATGATCCCAGGGCTGGAGCACCTCTGCTGTGAGGACAGGCTGAGAGAGTTGGGGTTGTTCAGCCTGGAGAAGAGAAGGCTCTGGGCGGACCTTAGAGCAGCCTTCCAGTACCTAAAGGGGCCTACAAGAAAGCTGGGGAGGGACTTTTTACAAGGGCATGTAGTGATAGGAGAAGGGACAATGGCTTTAAACTGGAAGAGGGAAGATTTAGATGAGATATAAGGAAGAACTCTTCCCAGTGAGGGTGGTGAGGCACTGGAACAGGTTGCCCAGAGAAGCTGGGGATGTCCCATCCCTGGAAGTGTTCAAGACCACTTTTTTGTGAGGAACCTGGTCTGGTGGAAGGTGTCCCTGCCCATGGCAGGGGGTTGGAACCAGATGGTCTTTAAGGTCCCTTCCAACCAAACCGTTCTATGATTCTATGATATGTAAGAAAACACTAAAGCCAGCACAAAAGCAATCTGCTGATTCAGAATTGTTAAAAATTAAAAAAATTAAAGTCTCAGTAAACTTTGTGTGAATTAAGTAGTCTGTCCTCCCATACCATTGGAAAGCCAATAAAAATATAAGACTGTCATAAACTCTTAATATTAAGTTTTTGCTAATTGGATGGAAATGCCTATTCAGCATTTGGCTCAAATTTATGGTGGAAAATGATCCAGGGTGATTGTGGAATGACAGAGTAAGATCCAGTGACACTAGGAATTGGAAACAGTTGTTTCATCTGTTAAAAAAATACACAGTTCCTGCATAAATTCCAAAACTGAAAGTAGTAAATTTGGATTAAATATACTCCTGCTTTGCAAAGTATTTTTAGCAATCCACCCCATTTCCATTTTAAGCAGATCTGTTTTCAAGTGCAGTTATCTGCATCTCAGTTCTCTTCAATCAGGCATGTGAACCTTTAAATTGAATTTCTGGATTTGTGAATTTCATTTTAAGAGTTTCTTATTAATTAAATCAAATGAAATGTAATCTTATGGCTAGTGTCCCAACATGAAGACCAAGAACTAGTGTAACAACATACAGTGAAATGCAAATCATTATTTAATTGCCAAGATATTCATTGTTTAGACATGGTGATTAATTCATTTGGCATTTACAAAGATGAAAATGGTAATTCTATAATAAAGTAATTAGAGAGAGGCATATTGCCTTGAATGAAACAAGACTCAATCTGTAAATCTCGATGAACACAGGCTTAATCTAAATTGAATCCTTTTTAATTCCTAATGTTTGATATTTTCGGTTGAAGATGGTGATTTGTGCCCAACAGACAACCTTTTCACATGAAAATAATACTGCAATA
Source organism: Cariama cristata (assembly GCF_000690535.1). Lineage (NCBI taxonomy): Eukaryota > Metazoa > Chordata > Aves > Cariamiformes > Cariamidae > Cariama > Cariama cristata. The sequence continues at coordinate 9,037 of NW_009604356.1, read as the reverse complement.
GTACTTCAGCATTTCTGTTCAAACAGCTAAGAATTATTTAAACAAATTTCCATACATAGGAATATTGATCTGTAAAATAAGTTATTAAGGGGATGAAGTAAGGTTTGGTATTATTTATTTGGAAGTCGATTTTGTGATTTGCTACAAAGCTCTGTCAGATAAAACCTATCAAATTAATTTCTAAAATCCCTATCTTTTATCACAAAATTTATTCTTTTCCATTCATGTCATTCTCTTACCGGGTACTTTGACTCAATGCCCAAACTGTACTTTAGGTCTTATAGTGTTCCAGAATATAGATGTTTTAAATTTTTAATATGTGTAGTGATATGGAAGTTGAATATTAAAACCATTTTTTGACACATTCAGTTCAAAATATGCTCAAAAATCAAAATTTTTTCAAAATCTGTGGAATTCTGGAAATCTAGGGGGGGGAGCGCAACATCCTGTAGCAAATTTGAATCTTCCACAACCATGGCTAATTCTATGGAGTAGCTGCCAGAATATTATCTCTAGAATACTTGAATATCGTCTAAACCTTGATTATCTAGAACTAGAATATTATCCTAGAATATTGTCTCTTATTCTGTCATGCAAATTGTCACACTCATGGGAAGGAAACTGGTGTAATTTATTTATATTTTAAACAGACATTTATACCATCACAGCTAAGAATATAAGGCCAGTGTCGCATCTAAGTATTTCTTGTTGGTCTTCATTTTTCTCATGATAACGAACAAGCAAGTATTGGGCTATTGAATACCTCCTGTGGTCTGTTAGGCTTCTGTGCTGCCTACAGCGTTGTTAGATTTCTATAGTCAAAGCATAAGCAAAGCAGAAGCAAAGGTTTTGTCATTAATGTGTGTTCCAGGAAAGACAAGCCTTCTGTAGGTATTCTCAGAGTTAGATGATTTCATCTTTAAAGGGAAAAAATAGAATTGGATTAAAGCCAACCTAAAAAAAGAGAAAATAAAACACTTGAGTGATCACACAGTTCTAAGAATTAAAGCATAGCTGGGCCTGACCAAGACCTCAAATGCTCTGTCTTCAAGCTGTCAGATATGAAACCAGATCAGAAAATAGTCTAATGGGATTAAACCTATATTGGGATTCAAAAACCTTTTCTTTCTGGTGAACTTCAGGCTTTGAGTTTATAATGATGTATAATTATCAACAACATAAACATTCTCGTTTTAAGATGAAAATAATTGTAGAAGATGTGAAACTAGCTTGCAGATATAAGGTTCCTTTATAGTCAAAGCGAACACGAATCTTTCATCTCACCCTTTGGTTTTTATTTTTTTTATTATAACATTGCCTAAGGGCTCCAATGTGTAGTACTTTATTCTTTGATAATTTCAACGTTACCTAGCCATTGATACTGTTCTTAGTTTAAAACCTGATTGTGACTTTTGAATCACAGCACCCAAATTTTACAGTTCAGAAAAAAGCTGGAATTCCTCCTGAGGAAGTACAGGCTGCAAAAGAACCCCTCTCACCTTCTCCATCCCAAATTGTCCTTCCCCATTCTTTTCTAATATCTGCTGACCTGCCTATGCAAAACTCATGAAAGTGCCTGGTCCTTGCAAGAAACTTCTTAGAAAGTAATAAGAAAGTTTTCTTGTATCTTCACCGTTATTTGCATATCTTTGCAAGGATGGCAATAATCTCCCTCTGAATGAATTCCTTTGTTTAACAGTCATCAAGCCTTCAGTTAAGACATGCTTAGTAACGTAGACAATCATTACTTTGTTGATTAAATGTGGAGAGACAAATTATAAATACAACTAATTCCAGCGTGACCAAGAAAAGCTTTTAGATGCAAATCCCAATTAGGTAGAAACAGTAGTCTGTGAAAGAGCAGTCAATGGACCATGGTTCATAAATGACTCAGAGGTCCCAAACTCTTCACACAGGTATTAGTGATCACTAATGTCCCCTTTGCAAGGATAATTACTGCAAATCCATACTTATTTCACATTTGGCAGTAGGACCAACTGATTAAGAAACTGATTTATCTACTGCTTTTGTCACTGCTGAACAACTGAAGAGGCAGGCTGTCCATTTGTTCTGCTGCAGACTACAGGCATAGAACGTGTCTTCCTTGCTTGGATTACAAAATTAGATACGCTCAAATTGCTGAGCATTGATTCTGCATTCGTTGCGTCTCCTTTTGTATGAGACAAACCCATGGCCCTTTACATTGTCATTAAATTAAGACTGCTTTCTTCTTTTCCACTAACTGCTCCTATTTTCATACAATCAAAGAATTATTTGAGTTGGAAGGGATCTTTAAAAGACATCTAGTCCATCTGCAGTGAGCAGAGACATCATCCAACTGTTGTTTATTGTTGAACTCTATGATCTTAAAGGTCTTTTCCAACTGACATGATTCTATGATTCTATCTTCAACTCGATCAGGTTGCTCAGAGCCCCCTCCAACCTGACCTTGAATGTTTGCAGGGATGGGACATCTACCACTTCTCTGGGCAACTTGTTCCAGTGTTTCACCACCCTCATTGTAAAAAATTTCTTCCTTATATCTAGTCTGAATCTACTCTCTTTCAGTTTAAAACCATTACCCCTTGTCTTGTCACTACAGGCCCTATTAAAAAGTCTGTCCCCATCTTTCTTTTAAATCCCCTTTAAGTATTGAAAGGCTGCTTTTCTGAGTATGAGGGATAGCTGTGGTAGAGGACTCAAAAGGTAATGTTACTGAATTATAAAAAGATGCTGAATTGAGCTAATTTGCTGTAGCTCAAGTATCTCCCAATTTATACTAACAATTTCTATTTGAGTAGGAATCTCATTAGATTCAATATTTGAAGTTATAAATCAAAATACCTCGACAATAAAGATAAACCCAGAGGTAGGAGTTCTTTATAAATGTTCGTAAATAAAAGTTCATATGTGATCTTGGAACTTGTCAAGCAGCACCTTGAATATACAGTTATTTCTAGGTATCACATGTTAAGCCTTATCAAAGTCAATCCCCCCTTTTTTTAGGTTCTAAACTACACTCCACTCTCAAAGGGATTTTTTCACTTGATCCTTGTAGCAAAGACTCCATCTTACTGTGTTCCCTTTCACAGCCCTGACGCTAAATGGCAGCTTAGGTTTCCACTTGCAATAAAAGTAGTAAATAAAATGATCTTATAAAAAAAGTTATTTGCTTTTGATGATTGTCCCTAGATGAAACTGTGAACTCTTGAATTAAAAGAAAGGTCATTTGCTCTTTACATTCTTCTCCTTCTGTGCAGTTCATAAATAATACTACAATCACATGCAAGCAACTATGTGAAGAGCACTGCAAAGTTTCCGAGTTCAAACACTCAAAAATTAGGGAAAAAATGAGGGATGAGGTTACGAGTGTAATGTCAGTTGATCAGGAATGCACATAAGTGTGACAGGAGCATGAGTCAACCAGAGTTTTAATGATTTGTCTGCAACTTTTCATCAAAGTGAGCACCCCTAAAGCACCAAAAATCTTTGAACCACAGGAGCTGTGTTTTCTTAGAAGCAAAATAAAATCAAGGAACATTTTTTAAATGAAGCAAACTTGGCGATAGAAAAATGAAGCTGTAAACAGATTATCCCCATGCACTGTGTCCTTGGAAGGCTCATCCTTCCCTTCAGGTTTGCTCTTAGTTCAGCAATCTTTCATCAGGTTTCAAGAAACTCCGTATGTAGTCCTCTCTGTATCCCTAGGAAAAATATCTTTCTTTTCATCGCCTCTGGTCCCTGACTGTGTCTGTTCCCAGACCTCATAATGGAGGGGAAGAGAGATACCAACATAGTGAACTACAAAATGACAGGCAAAACTGATGCCATCTGTTACTCTCTGCTTTAAGGACACATTCACACTACTGGCTTTAGATTCTTAGCTTAGCCTTGCCAGGTCCCTGGGAAGTAGTCACCTGGTCTAATAGATTCAGAGTATACAAGTAAAGTCATTAAAAAGAAACCAAAGTATTTTTGAATGCCTATAGAAAATAATTCTGTGTGCTAAAGTGAGATGTGGTTATCTAGTGAGGAGTGAGGTCTCTTGATTCGGTACTCCTCTCTGCTATCCTGAGAAGGGAGCTTGCTACAGTTATATAAACTTATAAAACAGGTTTTTCCGATTAGTTTATCTGTACAATTATATGACACAACCACACGTCTGGCAGTGGGTTAACCCCAGTGACACATTAACTTCTTCATCCTATTTTCTATAGTCTATGTTCCTAGCTCCATGCCAGTGTCATTGATAATGCACTTTGTAGGTAAAGTCAGGGAAGAAGAGAGATGGGGCAACAGTTAAGAAGGTCATATCATGCTGTTCTGAAAAGAGATTTAGGGAAGAAAAATTGAGGAGAAAAAAAGGTTGAAGAAAGAAAACGGAATTTAGGAAAGCACAGAAGATTATGTCACTGAAGAAATATCATGTTCTTGTTTGAGTGCTGGTGAAACAACATGCATATTTATTGAGGCTGTTGGTATGAAGAGATCCAGGAAGTCTTGGAGTTGTGTGCCCCATGAATGCCCCAATGCTGCTTTGACTCTCTCAAATAGGAAACAAGAGCCAGTTTTTGGCCTTAGAGTTTTCCATTACAATTACAGCAGTAGACATCTTAGAATGATTGCACAGCCACTGTGCCACCAGTCTGTAGGTGTGACAGAGCTGATGCCACACAAAAATTCACTGCTGCCTCTAGACCGACATGGGATCCTCTCCAATGCCCGCTGCCAATTCATAGTGTGGCACTGCAACCATGACAGTTTATAGCTTGAAGTTAGCAATCCACAACTGATCATCTGTATCATCTTGAACTATGTGGTCTCACCAGTGAGATGTAAGGATGTGTGCCCAGACTTACTATCTTGAAGTTAGCAATCCACAACTGATCATCTCTATCATCTTGAACTATGTGGTCTCACTAGTGAGATGTAAGGAAGTGTGCCCAGACTTACTATGATAAATAAATATGAGCTCAGGGGCACTACATCATGTCCATTAGAAAGCTTGTGCTGGCAGCAGCAAGAGCAATGCAAGAGCAATACAAATCCTTGAAATGATACGGGCATCCAGCATCATGACATCAGCAATTGCATCTTCTCCCCAAGTGCCTCTCACTGGTTCTTGCTGGCTCCCTAGTCCTGTCCAGAGTGTGATTATCACAACTTGCCATCATTGCGAAAACGATACAGACACTGAGAGACAGGAGGTAGAGCCTGTGCATGGATGGATTGTGCATAAAGCAAAACGGGCCGAGCCTCAGGGCACCCTGTTTTTTCATGTAGAGTGTTTCTCCCAAAGAGGTCTGTGACCATGTCATTGTGCATGATGGGGCACCCCAGTTTAAAACAAGAACCATCTTCGGGAGCAGCCTGGCAGAGTAGCACAGATACTGTCACTGAATTTTTTTTCCTTGTATCATTATTATTGTCTCTCATGCTCTATTGCACATAACTTATGTCACCGGGGTAATTCCATCCGTCCTCTTTCATGCACAGTGATACAGCTGTAGATAGATGTCAGTTTTAAAGAGAAGCACTTCCTACTGAACTGCTATTATATACTGTCACTGAATTTTTTTTCCTTGTATCATTATTATTGTCTCTCATGCTCTATTGCACATAACTTATGTCACCGGGGTAATTCCATCCGTCCTCTTTCATGCACAGTGATACAGCTGTAGATAGATGTCAAAGAGAAGCACTTCCTACTGAATTGCTATTATAACTTGTAATCAAAATCTTTTGAGTTGTGGCTAAAGTGCAAGGTATTCTAAAGTAAACTAAAGCTTTTAAGGCTCAAACAACTCCAATCAATAGATTGTTTGTCAGTAAGAACTTTGTACCCTTTTCACCCTTAGTATTAGTGGCAATACAGTACTCTGGAGGGAACATGTGTCTTTTTAACTGCCTTTTCCCAGTTAAAAGACTGTATTTCACCTTGTGACACTAGAATAAAATAGATCTTGTCTTACCTAGTTTTCCAACCATAGTACCAGATTCTTTTCCAGAATGCAAATTGAACTCAACTGACCTGAAAACTGGTGTCAATAAGATCCTAGTTCATTATGGTCAAAATCCCATTTACAATTCCTATGGTCTAGAAGTGTTTTTGTGCTGAGCCAATGCTTTTAAAATGCATCTCCACTGAACTGATTGTCTCTCCTTCCTGCAGGGTATCTGTATCCACAGGTCAGACTGGTTCTTTCACAAAATGTAAGAAAGGTAACGTAGCTCAGTCAGCATACAGTTTAGTTAGGTATATTTTCCTAACCCTCGTAAAAGTTTAAACATTGCAAGACCCTGTCAGTACGATTGTTAACCCATGGGTTTACTATCAAAAGAGCAACATAATTAGAGAGAATTGTCAATGATAAGAAACAAGGTAGTATTCTAGAAAAACTGTCTTCCAGATCAAATATTACTGTGATAATTTTGTGTGTGTTGCAGAAACAGTACAGCCCTTAGTTTGCACTGCTGTTCATCATGTAAGTTTCTGAATCCTCAGCTTGCACCAATATCTTAATAAGCAACCAAGTGTTGTCAAGAGGTACCAGCTTTTAAGCACATCACTCACCGAGGATGCAGTCAGGAATTGTGTTGGATGCAAACGATGTAGAAATCTATAGCTAATGTCACTATATCACAGAGCTGGATTAGGGCAGCATCATGGGACTAGAGAGGGAAGGTTGTTTGTCAGGTGTGCACATTCACTTCTCACATTTTTGTGAAGTCTGTTCTATCATGCAGATTTCTCCACTTAAAAGCTCCTGTCTCAAGGTGTGAAGTAGTCTGGAGTGAACATAAAGCCATGAGACAGCTTTTTGCCTCTATCTTTTGTTTTCTTTCTGAATGTAGTGACAGATAATTTAGATCTTTTCTGCTGGATCTAACTGTGAATGAAGATGATAGAAGAAAGAAGTGCTGGAACTTCCAAGGGTAAACACACAATTATTGCAGAACTGAGCAAACAAGTAAGGACTGCCCTTTATTGCTCACAGCATGGTGATCTCTGATTTGAATAATCAGAGCGCTGGTGGGGACCTCTTACTACAAAACAGGACCAATGATACTATTCTGTCATTTCTGTCACTATACTAATCTATGCTATTTTTGTTATATACAATCTACCAAGCTTCTCAATGTTGACAATTGCACAAATGTCTCAGGAAATTTATTTTGATAGCTAAAATAATCTAAACATAACATGATCAAATTATTCCTTTCCCATTTTAGAGGTAATTTTTGACTAAAAAACTCTTTTACTCTGTCTCCTTATTCTAACTCCTCTAGATCTGTATCTTTCATGAAAACAGTGTGTCAAACTAGGCTGTTCCCCAACTGAGACCTTATAGCTATTAGAAGGGGACAAAATAGAGACCATTTCACAACAGAAATGGTTAGAAGGCCAGCAGTTCTTTGGAGCATTGCATCTTATAATGAAATTTCTAAACAACTAGTGAAGAACTTGTAGCTATTGATCTAAGAAAAATGTTCATCATCCTAATGGAGTCTCCCCTACTACCCAGGCAAACATGCAGGCTTTGCACAGTCTTCCAGAGGCAGTGGACTGATGAAAGCAATCAGTCTTCATTCTTTAAGGTCTAGCAGTACCTATCATATGATAGAAATTTAATTAGAGTTTCTCCAGTTGACAACAGAGTAGTTTGATCTGAGGATGTGGCAGCCATTACCATCTTCATCTGGCCCATCTTTGTGAGCAGATTCACCTCATTCTGGTGTCTATTTCTAGAAATGACAGACAAGAGGATACATACTTGGTTTTTTTTTGATGTATTATATCAATGGGACATAGAAAGCATGTATTCAAGCCCTAATCCTTTTCAGACCTCCATGCTGGCTAATTTGGATGGATTCACAGCCCTCTTGCTGATTTGATTCTCAACTTTCAGCCTCCTTTGCAAGCAGTCAGCAGCCACTTTGGCAGTTGGTACTTTGCCATCTTGCTTGGGATTATGGCATTCAGCTCCCAATGACACTAAATAACCGACTGTCTATGTATGCAAGGGAGAGAGCACTAAAAAGTAGAACACAACTCCATCAGGATGGTCTTAAACAATGCATATTAATTTATTACAAACTACGTTGTTTTCTTCTCTGTTATTTTTTTTTCTGACAGCAGGGGTCTAATGCAAAAAGTGGTCAATTGTTCTCATCTACCCAACTCTTCTATTCACATGAAAGCAGTAACAGTATCTCTAACAAAATAATTTTTCAGGGAGGTGGGAAAGTTTAAATTTCCTTGCTGTGATACATGGAAATACCACTTACATTTAATATTCTAGTAGTGTTGCTATAGAACATGAATCAACACTGGAAAGCAGGTTCCATCTGACTGGACTTTATTACAGAACTTACAATAATAATGCTTTAGCCAGATGACTGCTGCCCTGAGCATGTGAAAACTTCTCATGTAAACATCTAATTAACTGTCTTAAATTTGCAAGACTCTCATTTCAATGAAATTAAACTTTCTGCTGTTCATATTATACTGCTGAAATTAACGTTAACACTTCAAGTATAGCATAGTTTGGCTGTTTTGAGCTGTGTCTTCATCTACTATAAATCAAAATAGATCAGTGTAGTTCAAAGAAATTATGGCATTTTACGCTGGCTAAAGATCCGCCCCCTTGAGCACCTGGTCTATTTGAATTCTACCTCTTGCATGCCAAGCCTGCCTTTGAGTACTAATGTTGCTTTTCGAGCTAACAAGTGAAACATGGAATTATCTTAAAGTAACAAAAGTTTTCCCATGTATTTTTCTTTTCCTGAGGGAATTATGAAGTCCTACAAGCACTTTATTATTTTTAAAACTTCTGAGGAAAATAGAATAAGTTAATAATTCATTGCTGTCACTTAGGAACATGGTAAAAATTATTGTGATGAAAGTCTTTTCCTTGAAAAGCAGGAACCTTTTCTAAATAGCAGAATATTTCTGACATCAAAATAGTGTGTAAAAAAGAGAAAATAAATTTAATTATTAAAAATATTAAAATATTAAAGTATATTTTAATTTTAA
>NW_009604355.1:0-32469 GCF_000690535.1 Cariama cristata | reverse complement strand
AGAGATATGAAATGCAGAAAAATAAGTCATGTAAAACTTTGATGCTGCTATTATCATATTTTAATGCTACTTTGCTTGTTTATTTATAGAAAGCAACTGTGAAAAAGCACTACCCATTTATCAATATGCAGATTGTTTTATGAGTCCCAAGTAAAAGAACACCTTAAGCTTAGTCAGAGAACAAATAGGCAAGTCAGGATTTCTTAGGGTCTATCAATTTTAACTATCGGAATACATTGGGAAAGGCACTGTGGCTCTCATAGTTCCAATACCTCTAGTTTTTAAAAAATATGTACAAGTCTACATTAAGCTGCTTGCTTCCTTCCTCAAAATAGACTTCATCTTTAGAAAGCAGCTTTAGTACCTCTACCCTTAGCTGATAAATTGTATCCTTTACTTTATTAATTAAAAATATTCTGGTGGCCATCACATGAGCAAAACTTCTGTTGAGTGCAGAATCATTTCGTAAAGCTCCCTATCTTCACATGCTTTGCTAGTTAACACTCTAAACTGAAAGAATAGAAGAATTACAGACAAACTCTCTTCCAGAATCTTTTATTAAAGGGTCATTAATAAGTGAGATATGCCATTGTGACTACACTGACTGTTTCTGTCTTTCCTTTTTATTGGGTGGGTTTCCAGTCTACAAAGGCTCCCTACATCTCTTTTGAACCTAAACAACTGACCCAACATCTAACTCGCATTAAGTTTTCAGGTCCTCCTTCACTCCTACCTTTCAGTTCTCTCACTTTAGTAACATGTTCTTACAGTAATATGGTGCAGCTCTTAAGATTCAAGAACATCATTTGTCAAAGACTGCTTCCAGAGATTAATCATCCGTTTTTAAGGAAAAGTTCAAACAGGAGACATGCCTAACCTCCAGTCAAGGAAGTGCTTTTCAATTCCTGGTTGAATGAGTTTTAGTATTTTTTAACAAACACTCCTGCAATTTGGTTGCATGCTTCAGCTCTTTGAGAAGTTTCAGCAACAAATTATGAACTTGGAAGTAAGGATCAAGAGTACAATCGTTCTGCCTAAGTTAGGCATTGACGCGTTAGCTAAGACTAGCTGTGCTCTAGTCTAGGATCTTCTATAATCAATGGAGAGAAATAGGCACCTCTGAAGTGTGCTTCATTTCATTCTAAGGATGTGAGATACTTGCCCTCGCTTGATGTAGCTGTTTCTCTCTATTAGGTAAAAGAAGTGAGTGAATCACTTGAGGTGAGATGATTAGCTTTTAGCATTTATTGGGTGAAAAAAATCTCAGTTTAGATGTCTGAAAAGGAGTCAAATGTGACCTCAGCTGATAGGAATATGTTCCAGGAAAACTTGAATCTAAAATATGAGCTTCTTTCTCAATGTGGTTCCATGCTATCAGGGGTGAAAGTTTGAAACAAAAAATATGTTGATTACAAAAATTAATTTATATCTTGCAACTGTGCAGATCAAGTTGACCTTTTTAAACAGCAAAGAATTACTGAACAAAAATCCCTAATGCTATTTGTTCTACTGGCACATCTAAGTCCGCTATGTGTGAACTCCATATTGAACAATCCTTCCTAAGCTGTAATTCAGACTGATAAAGTCAGTGGTTTCTCTTGCCAGTCCACCCTCTTCCATGAATTTGCCACTAATTTTGCTCTACTCCAGAAGTGCTACAGCATGGTACAAATGTATTACTAAGTCTTCTAAAAGACAGTAATAAATAACATAACAGCAATTAATTGAAATCTAGGATCCAAACACTGAAAAAGGCAATGATTACTTTTGGCATGATCCCCTAGTGTGCTCAAAATTTAACATTTGGTAAAGATACCGATCTACTGAAAAACAGACAAGAGCTAGAATATTTCTCTAGCAGATTTTGAACATCACAGAAAATAAAAACAATGTGAAACAAACAGGGACACAGTATATCACATATGAGAAGACAAGTCAAAATCATGAATGCTCATTTTCAAATACTATTAATTCTCTCTTCTTTGTGTTTGCAGGAAACTGCATAACATAAGAGGAAACGCTTTTCAGATGAAAAGCTTTATAAAGGTGTAACCTCATGGATGTCATTATAGCCACAAAAATCTACACCTATTAAGAACAAACCTATTATCTTAAGGTCCGCAATTTACATTTTGTTCTTCCTGTAATCCTATTGAACTTCCTTTCAATCAATGTTCAGTAACCTGTACTGAAATACCAGTTATTTAACAATGTTGAAAGGCTTTCAGACTTGCACCTGGTCAGACATCTCCCCTCCTTCCCTTTAGAAATCCACAAATTATGCAAAATCACCCATATTAGTACAAAGCAACACACATCCAGCTGAAGTTCTGGCACAATACGGGGGTAGAGCTCAGCTACGTTTTTAGTATAAGAAATGTTTCCAAAATTATAAAAGGTATAATTTTGACAGGAAGTGGCAGAAATTGGTACTTAAGGTTGCAGGATGATTTGAACTGCCTGTACCATGTTTCATATTCATTAGTTTACGTGACACAAGATAGCACACCTAGTCCAAAACCCAATTAAGAACATGCCAGAAGAAAAATCCCACCTCTACAACTTTGTACCATCACAACAGGCACAGCAGAAATGCCCAAGATGAAACCGATCTCTGAGAAAGAACTGTTCTTCATGATTAAGGAGAGCTCCTTCAGACAGAAGGTGAGCATGCTCGCAGAATAATCCTAGAGAAGGAAAGCAGATGCTCATGTCCTATCTCTTCTGCAACAGGGACATACAGCCTGAAAGGCTGTTCTTCTACGAGGGTTAAATGCAATAACAAAAAGAACATATGAATACAGAGAGAATCTGCTCCAGAGTACTAAATCCAGCCAAAAAATAAAATCACAACACACTCCTTCACTTTAGTTGGAAAGTCTTTCAGGGAAAGAAATGGTGAAATAATATTTTCAAAGCTAGATCTAATGTGAAAGAGAATCTGACAGATCTGATGTGATACATCAAGGCAAAGCAGAAATTGAATGCAGTTTCTTTGAAAAGTGATGAAAATCTACAGTAGTTTTTAGTACTGGTGGTGTGATCCTCAAAGGTATCACCACCGGCTGCTGAGCAATTCTGATCTTATTCCACTCCATAGTCCCAGCTCTCAGATATGCGATTTTTGCAGCAAAGAAAAGAGACAGACAAAATGAGCATTGAATCAGCAATATTTTGTACTCCAGCACTCTGACACAGGCTGAGACCGTGTCCTCAGCAGCAAAAGTTGGTGGGGGTTCGGGCTGCTCTCTCTGAAGCTGTGCTTCCTGCGGTCCTCTTCAAAAACCGACCTCTCCTTGTCCAAAAGTGGGGCCCAGCACAGCCCTAGATTCATTCTCTCCTTAATTCCGTCCCCTTCCCTAAGTTCAGTCTTTGATGGATCTCACCCTTTAGGGGCTGTAAGCAGACTCACACAGTACTACGCTCTCTGCTCTGGCTGTAGGCTACTCCTTGACACAGGGGTTGTTTCTGCAGCCGTCAGGTTGCTTCATACTAGTAGGGCAACCTAAAGAGACCTTAACTTAACTGAATCGGGCTTCTTGCTACTGGCCTTCAGCAGAAGTAGATTTACTCAGTCATTTGTCCCCTCAGTTCCCCAAAGCAGGACATTAGCCACCATAGATGTTCCCACAGAAGTTTTTGTTACTTGTCATGGAAACTGGGACAGGCTGTACTGCTATGGGAGGCAGGACATGAATGGGAGCTCACAGCACCTAAATGGGAAGAAATCTCTATTTTGCATGATGCAGACTGATCAGATTAACTGTGAGAAGTTTGCTATCGCATTTGATACTTTCAAATGTCACAGCGGATCGTTTGAGAGGATAATTCTAGCAGCCTCATCTATAGTCTTGACATGCCTTTCTCTTATGGCTTTTCCTATTCTTGCTCACATCCTTGGAGGATGTGGGATAGAGCATCTACCAAGGTAAAACTGATAGTTAGGACATTTTCAAAAAGCAACAAGGAGGAATATTCTTACAGCCTTGGTAACTGCAGGGAACCATAATGTGGAAGATTTGAATTTAGATCTTGGGAAAGGGTATCTTGCCTCTACCTGAGTTAATATCTCTTAATCTTTGAAAAGAACAACACGAATAATATTCTACTTTACAACAAAAATAAAAGCACAGCACAGCACTGCTCTTTTTTAAAAAACTATCCATCGACAGTACTGCAAATACTGCAAATGGTATGAATACAGTTGGTAAATAATTTATTGAGCTTTCAGAAAGAAGTCTGAAAACCTCCTGCTAATAACCTTCTGATCTCAAGTTTTGGTAAGACAGACATTGTACCAACTACCCCGCTGCTTGCCACCGTAATTCAAAGAGTTTTAGTACCTGTGCTCACTTGGGGGAAACTCTAGTTTCAGTTTGAAACTTGCAGCAAATCAATAGAATCTGCATTACAATACATGGTCTGATTCAAGTGACAGGATACTTTTTAATGATCTCCCACTGTGTATCACTTTTATGTTTTGTTGTTGAAATGTTATTTCAGTACCAGTAATTTCGCCTGGGAAAAAATACTGCTTTTGTTTCTGCCAGTGTCAGCTGCTTCATTTCAGCATTGCCCGAGCTATGTAACATTTTCAGTCAGCTCCACCTTCACCACAGAGATAAAGGCCAGGATTTATGTTAAATTATGCCATTAACTTCACAAAGTATGCATTAAAAAAACCCCAAACTACATAGAAAACCCCACTCAAAAGAACCCACAGGAAATACCGGCATAGATGGCAATGTTTCTACCATGTTTCTACTGTTTTGGCCTACATACTGCGCTCTCTCCCTTGGAGCTAATACAGAAAAGGAAAGCCTACTGACCAAGAAGCATCCACTTCTATTTCTTTCAGCAAAGTAGCAAACCTCTTCCAGACAATTTCACTGTATGATACTATTGTTTGATATTATTCTTTGAAGGCTTATCAGAACAGCTCTCGGACTACATAATATCTCTAATCCATCCTCACAGAAGAGGAAAAAAAAATTAAAATTAGAGGAGTGAGATAAATACAAGAATGTAGTAATTTGCCTATATTTCCTGATTTTTTTTAAATATTATGTTATATTTTAATATAATATTAATTATAATTTTCATATAATATATTGCTCAGGATACTGTAAAAAATCATCTTCTTATATTTTAAGAGAGTAATATATTCAACAAGGTGGCTGAAAGTCACTAGCAATTAAGACATCAAGGTTTTGTCTGCACTTTCATTTATACATCTCAAAACTTAATAAATTTGGGTAAAAATTACTTCTTTCTCTCAGAGATTCAGAAATAGCCATACAGGGCAGTAAATGATATGGTCAAGGTCATCCATGAGGCCCATGGTACAGCCTGACCTAGAGTGCAATTTTGTTGAGTGTCAGTTCTAGCCTACAGCAGAGACGTTAAGAATATTAATGAAAGACTAATGAGAAAGAAGTTTATAATGACTTTAAGGAGGGGAAAGCAATAGTGTCTGTAGATTCCTGACAATATCACAATACAACCCTGCAATCTTTCTCCTTACAAATAAGGCATCTATAATACCATGGAGAGTTATATCGTGCACAAAAAAAAAGATAACAGTAGTAAGAATACAGAGAAGCAACTGAAAATACTTACGAGACAGACAAGAAAACTAAAAGAACATTTTATATATGTTAACTTGGGATATTCAGAAATCCAGACGCAACTATCAGAGGTGTAGTCTCTAAGAACAAATCCTTCTGCATAAGACATAATTAGGTGTAGTGTGACTGGAATCAGGACTAAACGCCTCCATCTATGCTAGCATGTAGTGAAGACTAATAGCAGATTTGCTGAGCAAAACAGTGCTGAGAACCTGATGCCCACACATTTGAGACATTTTTACTTTCAACTAGCCCTAATCCTGTCCCAAGGCCTGAGTTTGCTTTCATAACAAGAGCACGTGAGGTTTAGTTTAGCGATCCTGGTTTAGTTTGATCCTAATGGGATCCAGTTGAAACCCTCATTATGAACCATAGCACTGAAATTGGGAATGAACAGGAGATTCACTTCAAAAGCCCACTCCTGATGCAAACTTAAACACTATTACAAATGAATTCCATATACCTTGTAGAGAAAAACGAGCACACAGGCTAACTACACTGAATAGTTCTGACAAAGGATGCTTAGTAAGGAATAAGAACATGAAACTAGGCAAAGGAAAAGGTTAGATATCAGGATATAATAGATCTTAGAAGGGAAAACCACCATCAGGCTACAGTATACCTGAGGGTAAATGTTTTCTATTCCTTGTCTGTGACTGGAGCATTTTACATAACATGACAAAAAAAAATGAAGCAATGTCTGAGAATGAAAAGGAAAAAAATTCCAGACTCTTCGAAGGACTGGTAAATCCTTGCCTTAAAGGAGATTCTTGATTCACCTTCAACCATCATAACTCACTTGGCAATTGACTGTGATAGAGTAACTGTTTTGCTAGAGAGTTAAACTGGAGTGGGTGACTTGTTACCAAATAACATCTTTCATGTCACGAACGTCTATGATTCTATAAGAAATTATTCTGAAATCAAAGAATGAAACCTCTACAGAGTCCTGTGGGAAAACAACATGAGTAGTCTGTGATCCTGTTTTTTTCAATGACCATGCTTATTTTAGTCCAATTTTCCAGCTGGCTGATCTGAAAGATATACAGATCAGGAAAGCACTCATCTCTCTGAATTTCTCCTTTTCTGCCTTTCATGAGCAAATCATTCTTCTATTTTAGTTTCCACAAGGGTGCTAATGGAAACCCATTTTGGGCTAAACAAATGATTAAGGCTAATGGATTGCTAATGCATATTACGAGCAAAATTCTACGAAAGTCAAACTCTCAAATTCACATATCCACAAACAGGTGGAAGTAGATGCGGAGAGAACATTAACAGCAGAGATTTATTTCTGTGCATGAATCTAAGGGAAGCTACTGCACTTATATATGGGGAAGAAAAGGAAGAGGCGCTGACAGCTATGAAAACAAACAGGGCATGGCAAAAAGGCAGCTTTGATACACATTTATAATGGTGTACTGCTGTGGAGTGGCTTCCATTTCTAAATCTGCATTTATCTACTTTCAGTGTAATGCTGACCAAAAAATTAGTCATATCCTGTTGTAAGTATTAGAAAACAGTGAGGAGACCTCAGGTGTCTGCATGGAGCTACAGAGATATTCTGCTGCTTTCTCTTGGAAGCCAGAATATATGGTTCCTGTTTGTGTCCCTTCAGTAGGATGAAGGCTAAAGAATCTGCAGAGATTCAAGCACAGTATTTTGCAGAGAAAATATGAACTCACAGACAGCTCTGGGAGGTTTCAATTTAACCAGTTCTGCTTGGTGTTTAAAAGTTCTGTTTAAATCACTGCTGAAAGAGATTGCCAAAAATTAAAAGAAGGGACATTTACGGAAAGGCCACAGAAAGTATTTATCACAGTAGCTTTTAAAAGATACCTATTGCTCTGTCACTGAAAAATTACATTTATTGCAAAATCACCTCTCTGGATTAAGCACAAAGATGTTTTATGCTTATCACTTGCCCATTTTGAAGCAGTAATTAACCAAGAAACATAACTGAGACCTTCTGTTAATATCAGTGACAGAATAGTTGAACAAAAAAACTAAGCCACTTTAAGAACAAGTTTTACTCCAAAACTGGAAAAAATAATGAGCATTTCTGCACCATTTTTTCTGGACAGGAAGCTAGCAGGCACAGTTATTGACTACACAGAAGCCTTTTAACACTTTGGTCGTATGTTTAATACTTTACGCCCATTTAGTCAGCTCCTACTGAAATACCAACTGGAAACCTATTTTTTTTTAATGTAACAAAATTCCCAGTGAAAAGTCCACACTGTAAAGTCTGCAATCTGACAAAGGTGTTTTGGAATTTTTCCAGCTGGTTCAACAGTATGTCTTAAAATATATACATCACAAACTGTGAAGAGTTTGTGCTCTTTGGCATAAGCATGCAATATCCTTTGACTCATTCCCTGTTTAACACATCTTAATTTTATCTCTCACTTCACTGCTGTGTTTAGACAATATGATAAGAGACATTAAAAAGATGAGATTTCTATTCTCTTATTGTTTGTGTCATAGTTTCTATGTTATTAGGAGTAGGGGGGTTATATTTAATTTATTGAGCTCTCAAAAAAAAAATCTATTCCAAGCAATTACTTCAAATATGTGAAGAGAAAAGGAAATGTAGTCTTAATCAATAACATTGCTCGTTTTGTGTTCTCTGTATGGATCATGCATTTGACCCTTTTTTAATCCCTTGGTGGTATAAAATCACTCTGCAAATGCAGTGGGGTACTATCTCCTAACAAGACCACTCTTTTCGGAATAAGATGCAACTCACTGTATCTGTCAAATCCACTTTTCTTGTCTTCATAAGGTGAGAAGTTTCACTGTCTTATTTTCCTACTGCCAATGCCTTCATAGCTTGTTTTTTATTTAATGTCTCATTCTGTTTGTAGTATTTCCCAGAAATGACATTTAGTCCCTCTCATGGTTAGAGCAATGCACAAATATTAGCTAGGGTTTATCCAGAATAGACAAAAATCTGTGTGAGCTAGAAAGGCATGCCTTTGTTTACTTAGGTACAACTATTCTAAGTATATGCCATACAACCTCTTCGCTGCAAAAGTCTGTTAAGATATGCTGCACAGTCCCTGGACATACCCTGCATTTATTTCAATTTTATTTTTTTTATTAACAACTAGAGGATAATCTTTCCTTCCATTTGGGAAAAATTCTCTTGCCAAGTTACACAAATTATTATGAGATTTTTATTAAACTCCTTGCATAATATATATGATATCTCATTAGCTCATTTTAGCTCTGAGTAATACAGCAGTTTAAAGCGTTTGCTCCTACTTCTCTTTTAACAGAGCAGCATTTTCTTATAGGATATTCAGTATCAGTAATAAGGTACAGGCTTCATCCCACCTGTGTCTTCTATAATAGTTGTCAGCTGTTTGGACATATAACCCTATGCTTTCATGAGAAGTCCGTGTTTGCTCCAGAGAGATCCTTTTCTTACAGATCCCTTTGCCTCCTGACCCAGAGTCTGCCGCAGTAGTGCCCATCTGACCTTCTTGCTGAGGTTCGTACCTTAATTCCCACACCAGCAAACACCAAATGTGATTTTATGTGGCTCAAGAATTTCACCTAACTCCCCATTCAAGTAGTCTAACCAGCACTTTGTTGGCTGTCTACTGTTTCTGAGACAATGTTTCTTGGTAGGATAAAACTATTTTACCTTGTTCCTCCTGTGATTTGACACAAATGCCAAAGCCAATCATTTAGTTTTCAAACCCAGTCCTAATTACAGAGATGGAGAGTTGAGGAAGAAGGCAAAACTCTTCTATGACTACTGGCAGCTTGTTTAGACAAAAAGATTATAGAACTTAATACTTTTACTTCAACAGAAAATACCTAAGGACTGGTAACAATAACCTTCCTAAAAGCAGGAGACGGTGTTTCCAGACACTGGGCACACTAATGTCTTTTGGATAGGGTGGGTCAACTGCAGCCTATTAAAGAAGAGCTTGCGTCAGGTTAATTGAAGCTTTCTGTTAAGTTTTATGTCACGAGCTGGTGAAGTCTTGAGACCTTGGGTTATTTCCTTTCCCTGTAGGTAAATGTTTTTATTGTCAAATTCTGAAACATTTGAAAGGATCAGAGATCTACAAAGTGAAAGGAATATAAACTTTAAAATTGAAGAAGATAATGGAAATTTTCATCTTCACTGGAATCATATGATGCCTTGTTTTCATTTTAGTTAGATTCCTGAGATTCATGATTGATGTGACAGAAATATAAGAAAAGGAGGGGAAAAAAAAAAAGGTTGACTTCTTGATAGATTCTATTGTAGATACTTTGGAGCGAAGATAGAGAGAACAGAAGAGGTGAAACTGAATAAAGGGTCTTAAAGAAATACATTCTGGCAAGATCAACCATCTGTTTCTCAAAGGAGTCACACAGTTCCTTCCCTAGCTGTCTTGCTGCACCTCTGCCAACCTGGAGACTAAGAACCCAACTTAAGACTTACAGAAGAGTTTCCACATGCTCCTGTTCAGGTCACCTAGCTATCATCTAACTTATGCTCTGTTCTCTGCCGGAGGTGAAATCAAGTCATGCATAGAATCACTACAAAGCCTATGAGTCACCCAAGTCCTACTTGAAACAGCAGAAGGACAAAACTTATTCCAGTTTAATGACAGGAATTTGGTAAGAAAATGCAGACCAGAACGCACATTAGTGGTAAATTTATATGGCTCATTAATTGTAATGGTTCCACTTCTATGCATTGCCCATGGAAGACCAAGCCCATAACATTTAACTTTTCTATCTCGTTTTCACAAATCACTTAAAAAAAAACCCCAAAAAACTAAAAAGAAACCATGGAAGACCAAGCCCATAACATTTAACTCGTTTTCACAAATCACTTTAAAAAAAAAACAAAAACTAAAAAGAAACAAAAAAAACCCAACAAAACCACTGATCCTGCATCAGAATGTTTACAAATTTCTCAGGTACTAAACCCGAAGATAGGGGTTTTCACAAATCACTTAAAAAAAAACCCCAAAAAACTAAAAAGAAACAAAAAAACCCAACAAAACCACTGATCCTGCATCAGAATGTTTACAAATTTCTAAGGTACTAAAACCCAAAGATAGGGTCTTGTGTGCTGCTCAGCAACATTGCACAAGTTTTTATGTTAAAAGTTCACTATTCTGCAACCGCTCCCCACTCCAAGCTTCAGAGTTCCCTGACAAGCTTGTTAAAATATACCAATAAATTAAGCAGCCCTGTCAAATGTTCCCATACCCCAATACTGCATACGTAGAACTGAGCTGTCACCTTCCTGAGCCAGGGGATGTGACAACCATTCTAGGTACATTGCTCACAACCAAATTGCTGTTCCGCTGTCAAATTGAATGCACCATCACAGACACCATCACTTTTTCCTCTTTTTTTTAAAATTGTTTTCTTTCCCTCAGTAGTGTCTACAACTCCTTCCAGTCTCATACAATTGCAAAACACAATTAACAAACTGCATGCCTCTTCAAGAGCGCTAACAACAGCGTTGGCAGAGAACCTGTGCTGTCCCCAGGTTCCAGGTGGCACAGGAGAAGGGAAGGACTGCTAAAATCTGTACTGCCTCATCAACTGGCAAGCTGCATGTACAGCTTTGGGACCACGCTGCCGTACACCAGCTGGCAAATATGGAATGGGGAGAGAAGCAGAGCTTTACTCCTGCAAAAATATCAAGGTATCAAAATTTTCTACATTCAGCACTGGAACTAAAACAAAATCTTAAAACAAACTAAGGCAACAATACTGAACAGCAAATAGTCCTGAGATCTGAACACCTTCTTGAGACCTGGGAGACTAAGCTTTAAATTAAGCATAGCAGAGACATTAACCTGAGTTTCATTTCCTATGGATGAAACTATCCCAGGATGATTTATCTGGGTAAGACAATGTGGGTGCTTGTCTATGGTTCACTTTCCAAATTTCACCCAAACTGGAATTCTGATGAAGCACTGTCTTTTCTGAAAAACCATTCTGACAGAAAATGTCCGTGCAGATTTATTGCTGGTACTCCCAAACCACAACTTATTGCCTAGTCAGTGCTGCTGGGCACATTGCAAGAAATTCACAACTGGCTTGGGTGATACTGTGTCCTAGACCTTTCTGTCATCAAAGCTAAAATGTCCCAGAGGATCTGGACCACTAAATTCAACCCAGAGTGACAAAAGTGCCATTAAGAACCCCCTGGCATCCAACCTACCTTTAAATAAACGGAGACACATAACTGCCAGTCTGGATGATGTTCACTCACATAGCCTGATTTGTTTAAAAAAAAAAAATAAATTGCAAATCTCTCTCTTTTTCATTCCTAGCCTAGTACTCAGACAAGGGACTAACTCTTTCTACAATGTCTTCATCACTATTTTTTTCCCCAGTGCAGCAAACTGCATTGTTAGTTTTGCAGCTGATCATGAGACCCATTGATGCCATTAATGGCAGTTCCAAAATGCTTTCCAAATGTGACTCAAAGCCCAATTCTTTTTTTTTTTTAACCAATCCATACTGTATGTCCTTTCCCTCAAGATTCTTATGGTACCTGAAGAGGCTGGTTACAATTTTTTGCTATTTACTAGGGGTTGGGTTTAATCCCACTATTCCATGACCAGGTTCAGATTTCTTTGCCTTGGGTTTCTAGTAAGTTCATAAAAATGCCAGTATGCGCTGATGAGAATTATATCCCAGAAGGAAATGATGACTTGATATAATTAGCTTCTTGGCAACCCTGGGCAAGTCAAAGGCTTGTAATTCATGAACAGGGAGAAACATATCTGATGTATGGCTGGAGCTCAGCGGCATGCTGCCATTTTCAAAATCAGTAGGCCTGGAAAGGCAAGGATGAATCAGAGAAATAATAAAGTAGTGCTCAGTAGTGCTTAAAGTAAAATAAGAATAAGCACAAACCACTTTGTATAAGGAAGTCCACAAGTTTGGGCATGCGGCAGAAATGGAAACAGAATCACCACAGTGAACCTTTGTGCATAGCACAGGGAAGAAAAGTTCTCCAGACTTCAGCTGATTAAAATGTAGTGACTGCACTGAGATGATGAATCTCAACTTGCTGTGAACTGACTGATCCCCCCCCACCTCCTTCCCCCACTCCATCCTCCACTCCCCTCTAGTAGGAGGGGAAGGAATGAAGGAAAACAGGGTGGAGGCAGGAAGGAGTACGAACGGGAAGGAAGGAATCTCAATACATGCTCCCAGCTTACACAACCCTGGCCATTTGGCATGGTTAATGACAGCCTTTCTCCCCTCCACATCAGCCTGACTGAATCGCTCTCAACATGTGCAGCTCCACCTACACACCTTGGGTGTTCTCCTGCGGTCTCCTGTTGTCCGGGATGACCACCCCTACCGAGGAGAGCTCCAGACCCAGCTCTCCTCCGGGTGCTGTCCAATGTCCGGGCGCTTTCCAGGCCACCTGCGTGTCCTGAGGGCTGTACCTTCCCCAGGACACTATTTTACTACAAAGTGCACTACAAAGAAGCCTTCAGCTGTCTGCATCTGAAGGTTGAGATGTTAAAGATTTTATGTCTAAGAGAAGTTTCCTCCCTCTGTGAAAACATACTCCTTAGTAAAATGACACAAAACTTCATAGCTGAAGAACTCAGAGATTGTTTTGGTGTTTATAGAAGCTACAAGTAATACTATTTTGAAACTAGGCACAGCCTGAGGACTTTGAATGTGATCTTCCTGTACATGTTATTTTTTGTTGTATTTTTTAATAGGGAATCCCCAAACAGCAGTTCTCAACACTGATTGATTTAAGTGATATTAGAAATACAACTCTCCCTCTTTTATTGGAGCTGCTTACAAAACAAAAGGGGATTAACAGAGTTGGGAGATGGGGAACAGAGTATGATTTTATCCATGCAGTTGAAGGAAGAATCAGTGTGGGAATAAACAACAGATTAGCAAAATGTTAGCTGCTAGGATGAAAGGCTTTCCATTCACTTTCTGCTGATGTGTGTTCTACTGAGAGGCATTTCGAAATGTTGCTTACATTGACACGATAGGCTTTATACTGAACACACAATGATTTTCTTTATTTGCCTTATAAATGGCAACAGTATTCATTTCTAAAAGTTGCTGTATGCAAGATTATGGAGATTTCTGAGCAATACATTCAATAAACAATGCATTGAAAGTGCTGCACAAGGACTTTCATAGGTAACACAGTCATGGTGAAATGTGTATAATCTGACTTCAAACCTCTACAAATTATTTGGTTAAATCTAAACTACAAACTCTATGCTGCCTGTGGTGAGTGGAAACAAATAGGTTTATCCTGTGGACAATTCATCTCAGCCTAAGACAGATGACTGAACTGGACAGACACTTCCAGAGAACAACTCACTTTTTCCTCCTCCCTTGCAGCTGTAAGTAGTTTTATTTTGATGGGTCATCTTTAAATACGTAGCCCCATTTCACATGCTACGTCCTAGGGAAATGGAGATTTTGGTTTTTCCCAGTCCTCTCTCCACAAAATCTTTGTAACAGAGCTCTTCAGAACGTAGACGTCATCTTGAAGGACATGAAGTTTTCCACCCACCTGTCCTATTAGATTTAGACTTAGAAGTCTGATTATTAAAATGTCATTGTTTTTACCTCTTTCACTTTCAATCCTAGCAACTTTCAGTTCAAGTGGAGAAAAACAAGCTGAGTAAAGAAGGAGCCGCCTTCTTTTATCTCTTTATATTTTACTTACATATACGATTGCGATACATATTTTAAGAGTGCGATTCTGAAAAGCTCTAGACTGCAAGGGCCTATCTTACCAGGGCAATAGTTTCAATAAAAGGTAAAAGCAGTGCAACTTGTATGCTGATTTGATGGTTCTGGAAAAGCCAATTCAAGGTCTGAGAAGAGAGAGAACGTTATTCGTCTCTACCAAGTCAATGCCAATTAGTGCCACTAGTAACAAACTACAAACTGGATTAGGAACCAATCAGATATTCACAATGTTGCCTTCTAATAAATTCTGTGAATGACTGATAGGAAAGGTTTTTATGTTGGTTCATCTAATGGCCCTTTTGTATATAGTAGAACATCAACAAATTAGTCAGCTAACGAAACATCATTACACTACATCATAAAAACAAAATGAAAGACATACATAAAATTTGACAGTGTTGTTATTCCTAGTTCATGGTGCTGCATCTAACTTTTGACATGCATGTGGACATGACAGCAAACTCTTCACTCACAATACACTCATCTCAAATATCCTGACAGACTGTTGCAGTTTAAGAACTCTTATCTTAATTAAATTCTCTATGAATGCTAGCATTCATATTTAAGCACAATTATTCTTCAAACTCATCCGTTCCTCATTTATGAGCACTTTTTATTTAAACTTGCACATGAAATTAAGGTATTTACAATACAATTATTGAAATGACCCATCCCTTTTCCCTTGCAAACAGATTTGTTTTGAGATGGAGTTTGATTTTGCTTTGAGGCACTTGGTAGACACAAGCTCTCATGAAAGAAGAAAAGAATAATACCTTCTTCTCAGTCATCAGAATACGCACTGCTTTTTAGCTCATTAGTCTTGTCAGGCTCAGAATTTGTATCACTTTTACTCTTCAGACATAATTTCTCGGGCATCTGGAGGTACTAATTACATATCAGAGAAGTTAAATGAAATTATGAAAACAGAAGCTTTGATCTTCTGTTCCCACATTGCTCAGGAACAGTACTGAGGTCTTCACAATACTGTGCATTTTCTCCCCTTTTTACTGCAGAAATATCTTCTTTAAACTAACTTATATTTGCTGCCAGTTCTTAGAACACAGAAACAACCCTGCTATGATTTGAGGAACTAACAAGGAGTTTCATTCCTTCCACTCTTGTCTCCATACCACCTGTGGGATGCTTTTCTTCCCTGCCACAGACTGCCAGCTAGACTCTCCAGTTTGGCAAGTGCTTCAAACATGGTTCTTGTCCTGGATGCCCTGCTGCTTCTGCGTATCTCCACAGCACTTCTCTCCCCCATTAATGCAGAAAATGCTCCTGCCTTCTCCTTGTTCACTTCTGGCCTGGAAAAAGACTTATTTAGGTTTATTACAGGCATGGCCCCAAAGACTCAGTGCTCTGCATGACAGGCACCACAGCGACCAGCTCCAGGACTGAAATTGGGAAGTTGAACAGGAGGAAAACACTGTTGACAATTACCAGTAACAACAGGCAGAAGAGATATACTCTCGATACCATTCCTGCCCTTCCTGATCCCCAGCTTGGCAACTTTCCCATACCAGCACTTCAAAGCCTAACAGCATCAGATTCCTAAAGATTAAAATTGGTTTGTTCATGTCCCAAATGTTAAATCATATCAACACCTTCTTTTATGAAGGTCTATATTCAGTTAGCCACTTTTTAGCTGCAAAAATTTCGATCTGGGTCATACAGCCTAAAAATAAAAGTCACAAAATACCTAACAAAAACCTAAACCCTATCTCCCTAAATCAGTAAGGGTTTCTGTTCTTCAAAACAACATTTGGAGTCTCCCATAGTGTGGAACAACTGCTTTTTCTATTAGGAGAAGATCATTTTACTATTCTCTTTTCAAAATGGGATGTGGGCATGTGGACTCCACACAGCACCCACATTAAAATAGTGCATGTTGGCTTCAAAGGAGCTATTATGCAGTCTATAAGTTCAATGATCTGCAAAGCAATAAAGAGCTCCTTCTGTAGCCCTCACGGCCTATTGAGTAAATAGTAAGCATTTAAGAAAACTCCATAATTACATGTTTACACACTGGAGCTATTATGGGAAATCTAAAAAAAAGTACATGTATTTTTCTAAAAAAATTCCTTAATTACATTTTTTACATGATTACAGCTCCTTTATAGCCACTAAGGACTACCAGCTACAGAATATATGGGCTGAAAAGTTCACCGTTACAGGCTGTATTTATATGCAGTGATGACAAAATAAGAAGTCAGCTGAATATTTTAAATTTTTAAGCCTAATATTTTAAATTAAATACATTTAAATAAAAAAAATAGAAAAAGTTCATTCTTAAATTCTCTGCCATAAGCAATCAAGAAAGATGAATACCTGCATTTACCATTCCAGATTTCAGGTGTGTGTCAAATATTGAGGCTTTAGGCCCAAGTTTGGTAAAGCACTAAATAGCTCGATGCTTTTAGCTAAGTCAACAAGGAACCCCAATGGTTGTATCCTTAGAGATCTGTGTCTTGGACTTACTTCCCGACCTGTGAAGTACATTCCCCTGCCCAGATCTATAGCTGCTCTACTCCGGTCACACAACAATCACAAACTTTGGCTGCAAAAATAGACTGTTTAATACCTTCCTTATGTAGAAGTTTAAATCTGAATTTTTAAGAGACTGTATCATATAGCTGGAACATGCCCTGCAACTGAATTTGTATTAGCTTGACATAGTGGTCTATGGATAAAACATGCAGTAAAAAAAGAACAGCATCCATTAAGGATGGGACCAACCATGCATTTTTCATATGTGAAAGCCATATAGGGCAGATCATCAATTTAGATTTGATTGCCATCACTCACATGCCTTCAAAGAACCATTTGCAAAGAATTTGCATCAGACAAAATGCTTCTTCTACATGCGTGCACACTGCATGCTGCAAAAGTGGCAGAATATGCAGAGTTAACAATAATTTAAAGTAGTATTTCAGTTCCCTTCTTCATACTTTGTATTCTAATTAAACCATGTCATCGTTCATATTCTTAAAATAACAACGAAAGCCTGTTTACTGGCTGAAGTGAACACTTCATGTTTTCGAGGAACTCCGAGAAATCCTTAAGAAAACACCAGGGTAATGCTACTAGAAGAACAACTGTGGTTTGGGATCAAAGATTTCCTTTTAACTTGCAAGTACCACCACAGAGAGTGAGAGGAATGCATTTTATTGAAGAATTCAGCTTAATCTTCATGTGAATAAAAAACCAATATTTCCCCTCCTTTTTTCCTCCCAACAACTAACTGACAAATTATGGGTCATTTGGCTTTACAGTAATTCAAGTACTTTGAGGGATCACAGTATACTTCTACCTAAAGTCCCTGAACTATATATCTTCTGTAATTGCTTAGGAATTCATTTACAGTCACAGGTTACAAGCAGTGTGTTCGACCTACTGCTCCTCTGCAACATTACAATAGCCTTAATAATTTTGCTGTAAGTCTATGCAGACCAATTAATGTAATGACATACAAATGAACACCTACTTAGGATAGCTTGACATTAACTTAAGACGTTGACCAGCAACATTTGCATGCCAGATGCTGAGAAAGCTACACTGTCAGACAGTAGTGATGTTTAACGCACAACACAAATGCATGTGTCTACCGTCATATCAGATACTGTGTCATATCTACCACATGCCATTAAGTAACAGAAACACTGTAACAACCATGGATAATCTATAATAACCTGACAACAAAGATTGATGGAAAACGTAGACTTCTAGCCAGGACACTGATGCTTAACAACAAAATTATCTGCCATTGAGTAGTACTGTCAGTTGTACATCACTGCTTGACAAATACACAGGAGAAGGAGGAATAAAATGACATCGGTATTAAAATGCAATTTAACCAGGATTTCTGTTTAAATTGGTGTCTAGCATGGGTGTAGTAGGTCATATTACCTTGACAGCAATTTTTTTAATATATCATGTATTTTCCAAAGGTCATTTTTATAATGAATGACGATATTCTCTTTCAGTATATCTTTATTTGCACAGCACTTCCTACTATTTAGATGCCAATGCAGATAATAGTAGCACATAAAAGACATCAGTGTGTGTCAGATGTGTTATTTAAGCATTTAACTCTTACTGAAATCAGTATTAGGTTGGCACCTAAATAACTTTAAAAACTCTGATTGTCTGTGGGAAAGTCCTTATTCAACAGGTCCATTTTGTTTAGGTATTTAGCATCATGACTGCTCTGTCCAGCACCAAACTGCACTCTGCACCAGAGTTCAGCCCCATGAATCCTAGAAAGACATCTGTCTTTACTCTGTCTTTTGCACCACCCTACCACTTTCTGTAGTCTCTTTACTATACTCCTCCAGCACACTCATTCTACCAGTAGCTTCATGCCACTTGATGCCTTTTGCAGGTAGGAATCAGCAGCAACCAGTCCATCCCAGTTCCTGGCAGCTAACTGGCCACAAGGCAGGCCACAGCTTTCCATAGGGAAATGCTAAAGAAATACCATTGCAGAACTAGGGTGCAGCTTTGTATTACATTTCACGCGCACTAGAGCAATATGTAATCAACCGAGATGAAAATGAAAACTGCACTTTAGTCCTATGAAACCTCCTGAGCTAACACAGACAGCACAGACTGGAGCTTTTCATTCCTGAGTCAACAGAACTGCTTACTAATTCTTATCTGTTATAAACATGCAAATATGAAGGTACTGAACACATGATTCATCCTGAAGATTTTTAGCACTATTAACACATGATGAGAATCTTGGTCCTGAGTCCCAGGTATGCTGGTAGCTGATTAAAAAAAAAAAAAAACTTAAAAAAAAAAAAACAAACAACACTGCTTTACTTGTAAATTGTGCACTTATGAGAGGCAAAAAGATCATATCAAGTGGAACCTTGTTATGTCATTTTTGGAAAATTGCTTTTTCAAATCAGAACCGCACAAAATTCAACAGGTCCGGAACAGGAAGGCTAGAAATAAAACATACAAGAGGTTTTATACTTTGATTTATTACAGGTAATTCAGAAAGTGGTAGGACTCTCAGTAAGGTGGTGCTCTTGATCAATTCATGTTATTAAACAACGAGTTCTATGGACTCTCTTCCACCATCAGTTACATTGTGTGTCTAGATGATATACATGAAGTGAACACAGTGGACACATTTACCCACTCATTAGCTGAAGAATCATGCTTGTAGATGGCCAACCCAGCCTGTTTCCATCACTATGTGATGGATTCAAAGTTCAGTGAAGACTCAAACACTGACAAGTGTGCACACACCAACAAAGACCATTGCTCTAGTTCAGCTTCAAGTGTTTATGCTCTTCATACTAAATTGAATTAGAATTCGTGTGGGCTGCTTGCAAGAGACTATGGTCTTTTCAGAAAATTGGCTTTTCACTGTTATCCACCTTAGCAGAGTTGCTTTCCTCTTGAAAAGAAAATTATTCCTCTCACGTAAAGATTTTATGTTTCCTTTTTCTCTCTCGAACACCAAGCCAAAGGAAACAGACACAGATTATTTATACATACTGTAAATATATGAATAAAGTGACAAAGCAAAGCCGAAGAGTAAGTAATTGCAGGACATCAAGCCAACCTACCTTGTATACCTTGTCCTTGCTTTCTTATTCTACATAATATATGATGATTATCACATGTTCACAATTAGTCTCAAAAAGCAAGCTGACATCAAAACAGCCTGGAGTGAAATTATTTTCACAGATGTTAGAAGCAGCTAGTAACTACATTTGTTAAATTAGGTTTAGCTGTATTTTAGATTAATTCATTTGCTTTTCATGCATATCCTATAGGTGATCCTACAGAGAAGCAAGAAAACACCATCCATCCATCCAAGTTTAATTGAAGAAGAATATTCTTCTTAGTGGATTATCCTCACACATTATCATACAAAGGATGAATTATAAATGGCCACAATTAAAAGTTGAAAGCAAAACATAACAAAAGCCTCATTAAATTTAAAACATAAGAGTTTGATACAGAATTCCCCGTGATAGCCATTTACTTTGGAGTGTACAAATAAGTTGAGTCTAGAAACTAGCACAGGAAGGTACTTGATGTTATAATTACAGTTTATAGTTACGTTCTAAAACACAATGCCTCAAATGGAAAATCTAACACTGAGAAAGCCCCAAACTTCGCATTTTCACATTCCAACTTTATTATGGGTCAAAATGTATAAATGTATATATTTTAGTTAATACATCATAGAATCATAGAATCGTTTACGTTGGAAAGGACCTTTAAGATCATCGAGTCCAATCATAAACCTAGCGTGACCAAGTCCACCACTAAACCATGTCCCTAAGCACCACGTCTACACATCTTTTAAATGCCTCCAGGGATGGTGACTCAACCACTTCCCTGGGCAGCCTGTTCCACTGTTTGACAACCCTTTCGGTGAACAAATTCTTCCTAATATCCAATCTAAACCTCTCCTGGTGCAACTTGAGGCCATTTCCTCTTGTCCTATGGCTCATTATCAACTACATTATATTGAGAAGCTACCTTTTCGTAACTTGTCAGAGTTACTTTTCTCCTGGACCTTGATCTTAAAATGTCAGTGACAAAATCCACATTTGCCCCTTTTCCTCTCTCATCCTATCTGCTCCTAAACTTCATCTTAACCTCTTTATCACCTCTATTAGGGAGGAAAAAAAAAGGCAAAACCAACATATACACACACACGGTCAGTCTTCCATCTTACTCTAAGCATGCTCTTCTTGGTAATTAACTTTCCTGGCTCATTTGTTCTTAATGCTTCAAATCACTCAAGGTTTGGGGATTTTATTTTAATTAAGGATAGATAAGTAAGGTGCTAGCCTGGTCCATTTCTGGCAATTGGTTGGTCTGATGGAAAAGCCATGGCTTTTGAGAAGATGCAATCATGGGAATGTGATGGAATTGCATGGCGTTAGCTATGATACACACCTGAGAAGGGCTGACCAAGCCACCTGCCTTCAATACTCATACCAAAATAGTCATCCAGGCAAGACAGAAGACTCAGACCTTACACCTCAGAGAGCCAAAGGAAATAGTTTATGAGGATAACCCTTATTGTCCCTGCCACATCTCTGCTCCTTTGTGAGGTACGAATGGCTCGCAAGCCACCTTCTTTGTGCAGCTATGCTTTCGGGTGACCAGGTCACACAGAGGGGCCTGGACCAGGGGACGGTGTCTGAGCAGCTCACAAGCCCCTGCAGATCACAAAACATAAGAGTTGTGTGCTCCTGTGCCATGGCACTGAAGGGATGTACAATCAAGAAAAATGTGAAACACTCTCAGTGAAACACTGAGCTGCAGAGTAACTTCCTAAACCACAAGGTTCACATTAGAAGAAAAATTCTTTGTCTTTGGTCTTCTTCATGTGGAAGCTCTCCAAAAACTGAACAGCTTCCTAACAATACCAGTCACCAGAGTTTGCTGTTCTGCTCAGCTGCCACTCTCCATTTTACGTTCTTTCCCAGTAATGGTGGGTATGAGATAGTCATCAGATGGAGTAGGTAGACTGGGCTCCCCCCCACCCTTTCCCTTAATCTTGTTACAAAACAACCAGGAAATTGATATTACCCTGAACTTAATCCTTTGTTCCAGTGTCTCTTTGCATGTTACTACTAAAAAGAGCAAATCATAATATCTGTTCTTGTCTGTAGTACATGAGGACAGAGGACAACAAAAATGCTTCCACTGTCAGCCTGTTCAGAGATTTTATTTTAGTCTTTATTTTAGTCCACTGAAAGGAATATCACCACAAACAGTGGCAAGAGCACAAGAGCCAATGATCAGACCTGCCCCAGAAGAAAAAAAAAAAAAAAACCAAACCTAAACCATGCTATCTGACTTCAGGTAAAAAAAGATAAACTTCTGATGGAAAGTGTATTTAAGTAACTATCCAGAAAAGACAACGTGGAAGGACAGTTTTAAAATAATTTGAAAGGACAAGCACAGAGGATGTAAGCCTGGAAAATACATGAAAATCAATTAGCACACAAGAATCAGGAAACAAAGGAAGAAAGTATTAAAGAATAAGAGAGACTGAAAATCAGAAACCTTTGCAGTTAATTTACCAGAAGTAAATAAACCAGGTGACATTCTACGCAGCTAAAAGGTTCCAGGAAAAAACAAATAAAGAAACAAACAAACCCATTAGAACAAAAAACAACAGACCGGCAGTATCAGCTTCTCGGTTTCAAAATTTCACAAAATGTCCCTGAAATTGTAAACACCTGAATAGAAGAGATATTTTTATGGAACTGTACAGGCCAGCCCAAAGGCTGTAAGTGTATTAATAAAGAGACACCAGCTTCCTAAGGAAGTCATCTGATCCTTGTTTAAGTTTCCATTCCAAGAAAAACAGTAAACAAATCTGCAAAAGGTTGATGCCCAGGAGGATGATATAATGGTTTCCCAGGATTGTGCATTGAACAGATTTCTGAAATCATGAGAACCCACAGGGCTACAGATTTTAATATAAGTACTATTTGCCTCAGTCATTCACAGACAACAGAGAATTAACTTAAAAGGGCAATGAAGGACAGGATTATATTTTTTTTTCCCAGCAAGCCCGTCTGTCCCACAAAGATTGGGAAGGGCGGGGGTGGAGGCAGGCAGAGAGGGAAGGAAGCAAAAGGCTGTAGAAGTAAATCTTTTATAAAACAGAAAGCTTGAGCTTGGTGTAATGTTAATCCAGTTTGTACAGAGTTCTGCATAATTTTGATTGCCTCTTTCTTGGCAGATAAGGAGCCAATCTGCTAGGAACAAGCTGGCTAGGCTAGTCAGGGGAGGTAATTAAAAAACCAAAGAGCCAAAAAGAGGGCAAAACCATCCATTCCTGTAGCACAAAAACAAACTGTCCATGTGAAAATACTCAAATGTCAAATTTAAAAAGAAAAATATTACAGCCTCACTGATATCCAGAAGGGAAAGGGTGGGTGGGGAGTGGGGAAATATCATCATAAGCTGATCAAAGGGCTCGAGTTGAAGGTCTGACATAGGCAATCCGGCACTGAGGTATCACTAACCAGTCAGAGCAGAAATCAGGAGCCAGGTTCTGCAAAACCAACAAAAGAAGTACGCAATGGATTCATGTCAAAGTTTATTCTGTCCCTTTTGGTTTGTGTTTGATATTGGAACATCCCAGCTCCATATGTGTCCACAGGAATGTATGTTTCTATGCATCTATATGTATGCATTACACTATTGATTACACTCTTTACAAAGCAAAGAGAGTTTTGCCAGCTGGTGCTCTTAGTGTACAAGTGCTACCATGTAAGCCCCTCAAAACCATCAGAATTCCAATTCACTCTATACCATTGATACTATATCTTCTAAAACCTGCTGGCAATATGTATGCCCCACCTACCACTAGTGGTTGATCTGCACTTACAGTAACAGCCTTCTCCTGCTATTAAGTATGAGTGCTTTCAATACCACTGATAAACACGTGAGTCTTATTATGTTCCTTAATTATGAACTTTCTGGAGGCAGGTGAAGAAATCTGGAAAATGAGATACACAGAAAAATTACACTAAATGAATACTCAGATTGCACATGTTATGAAGGTACGAGATGCCCATGTAAAGAAAATTCAACATCTTGTTCTTTACTCATCATAATATTCCTTTTAGTTAATTAATTGCATTATTATCCTTCCAGAGGGCCTCTGGAGTA
Organism: Cariama cristata; assembly: GCF_000690535.1. Classification (NCBI taxonomy): domain Eukaryota; kingdom Metazoa; phylum Chordata; class Aves; order Cariamiformes; family Cariamidae; genus Cariama; species Cariama cristata. Next base: position 8,446 of record NW_009604355.1, on the reverse strand, counting down.
CTCAAGGTAAACCATGCCTACTACTCAAAGCAGATCAGTAGAAAATAGTGTGCCAGAGCACTTCTGTGTCTTTGAATGGAATCATAGTTTTTGGAAAAAAATGCATGTGCTCAGAAGGCTGCGGGTCCCACTGAGATCCTGAGAGCACCCGACAGTAGGCTGGGGGCAAGGCAGGCCCCAATTCCTACATTATCAAAACATTTTGACTGGTAATAAACTTACTTTTGTGAAAAGTGTGGGCTCCTGCTGGATTTTGCCACCATGTCTGAATTTCTGAAGGATCTAAGAATTGCTGTTGTGCTTAGAAACCAACAGAAGAGGTGAGCTATGAGAACCCATATCCTACCAAAGACATCTGGAATATTTTCCTCCCCATTTTTATCACTAGCAGTGCTTCAGGATTAGTGATTGTTTGAGGCAGGAGCTGGTGGTATCCACATTCCAATTAGCCTAATTTCAAAGCATTAAATATTACAGTGTTGCTTTGGAAATGAAACCTTAAACAGAGAGACGATTACAACAGCTCCTGTATAAGGAAGAGTATAGTAATAGCAGTATCCTTGTAGTGTGTAAGATCCAAGTCAGATCTCAGGACTTGGCATAATGTAAACACAGAATATGACAGTAAATGAGCCAAAGAGCATATGGCATGTATGGAAGATAGCAGAAGGGTACAGACAGTCAAGACACTTCAGTGAATCAGACAGCTATAACCCTGGTCAGAACAGCAGACCACAGCCTCAGCCTACCTGCTGGTAAACCGGCAACAGCCTCGATAGTTTTATGGAAAGTTATGGAAGAGGCTGACTTAAATAAAAATTGTCCCAATGAAATAACTCCTTCCCTGTGCATGTGAGCTGTAAGAGCTTGTGTTCTTTATTAGCAGAGGTGGGGCAAGAGCAGAAATCTGTTTGTGGCAGGGCAGGCCCATCAGAGGTCAGCACACAGGCACCGACCATTAACTTGCGATACTTTATTGCCTGAGAAGTGGGCTGACTTCTAGATAAAGCATATGACTTTCTAGGTCACTTGGCTGTAGTTTGCTGTGCCACGTATCTGAAAGTCTCTGCTGAGAACAGCTGACAGCCTAATAACAGCGTTTCTCTAGCTACTGATGCTACTGATTCACTGACCTTTTTTTTTTTCCCCACAGACTCACTGTATATCTACTTTATTCTGCACACCTAATTAATACATACAGCATCGTAAATAAATGGTACAATGTTTAGCTGGTGCTCGGTCAGAGCGCTGAAATGAAGGTAACTAAGGAAGAAGCAAGGCACGAAGACAGATACGCCAGAGCTGTGGCACTGCTGGGCTGGGGGCCCTGCAGACCTTCGGCTGCGGTTCCCTGCGGAGATTGCGCTCGGCAAGTTTTCAGGTCAAAAGCAGCAACATTCTGCTCCGTGGCCCTCCCGCCCTTAGCAGTGGCAGCAGTCAGCGCCGATTTAGCTCTGAGCACTTACGCTCGCAGCAAAAATCGGGTACTTTAAACAGATATACGAAGGCTGACAACAGTAAAGCTGCAGAAAATGCAAGTTACCATAAAATTATTACCAAATCCTTGCAAGGGTTGCCACATGCTGCCATTAATATGCAGTGTAATTGATGAGAGGTAGTATTTGGAGAACAGCAGCAAAATAGACCCCCAACAGAATGGCAATCCCCATGGGCTAGAAATTCAGCTACTTTAAATCCATGAGCTCCAGGATTTGATCCCTTATCTAATCTATCTGTCTACAAAGTACCTACCTTTTAGCTAGAAACTCATCAACAGACTTGTTCTTTGAATGCTTTCTGATTGTTACCCTAAGGCCCATTCCACACTCACTTCTGTATTTTTAACTTTTTAATTCAATACACCCCATGCCACCCATTGCCTTCCCTTTTATCCCTGCTGAGAGAGAAAAAAGCCTGAATTAGTCATAGGCCTTCAGTTAAGAGTAAATTTCTACCCTCTTTATCATCAATGATTCTCAATGAAAGCTGCAAAGCTGTAGTTCTTAACTTAGTTCATAAGCTACAAAATGTTTTTTAACTTCTATAAACTACAGTCCCATAATCAGAACTTGTAAACTCCACTGGAACAAACTTCTGATGTTGCAAATTTGCATCATATGCTCTTCTTGCTGTATAAAACTTCTTTTACTTCCTTTCAGAGTTGAATAAAATGCACAGATCGCACCCAGAATCTAGTAGTTTTTTCCTAATGCTGTCATATGGGGACTGGAAAATCACTTTGGGCCAGTATTTTTGCAGGGGAGCAACAATTTCATGGATCCCATCCAAAGTAAACTCGTGACTTAAATTCCACAAATGTTGTATCCAAAATTCAAAGTACAGTGAACAAGAGCTGTGGAAACAAACCCCTGTGAAATTATGTCCTGATGTATTTCAGGTTATATGCTTAAAATTCAGGCCACTTCTGAAAACATGGTCCCCCATCCTTCTAAAACATTTTCCTAGTGCTTACAAAGGTACCGGAAAAAATGAAGGGATAAGTGTTTTTAAATATGCAGAGTATGTTACAGTGCATCAGATGATACCATAACTTGCTTGTGTTTCTGAATTTTTTTACCGCTTGAGATCCTCAGCTGCTCTCAGCTACAACTGAAGGACCTTTGTTAGCCACCTCCACCTGCCCCAATTGCTGTCCCTACCCTGTCCTCGTTTCCCCCTTTCCCCCACGCTAAGGTCCCTCACTCTGTTCTATTTCCCCTACATCTTCCCCGCTCCCACTGTTCTCTTCTCTCACCTTCCCACCTGGGAAGTCCTTCAAAGGATGAATGATATTTAATTATGCAGGGAACACTAAGAGGGAGAGCACTGCCCTGAGGGGCTGCCAGAAAACCAGCATCAAACTTCAGGCCAGGCTTTGTTTTAGTCAGCCATTTAACTTACCAATTAATTTTGCACTAATAAAGATTATTTCCATGGGGAGTCAAAGTGCAATTCTGACAATCTTGCTGACAACCACACGCCCCCAGATCAGGGACAATCACATTACAACAAAGTTTGTGATTAATCAATTCATGATATTCAGATAGTGTGACAGCTGCAGTATTGCCTGCAGCCACTGCTTTGTAATTCCATTGCCACTTAAATCCCTGCGTGACTCAAGGAGGGGACTGTGACTACAGACCATGTGCCTGTTGATGAAATTTTGGACTCAGGATCTTCTTCACCTAGAATCCAGACCAATCATCTCAACAACGAGACTCAACTACCTACGTGTGGCTACTATGCTTCTGGGTGGTTAGCCCGTGCAATTTCAGGGTTCTTCCAAAAACAGCACTCCCAGGGACCAGGTAACTGCTTCATCATCCAGCCGTAATCCTATCTGTAGTAGTGAAGAGCCAGACACATGGGGACCCCACAGCATGTGTCCCACCATCACCACGGACACCTCCACTGTGACTTCCCTTGGCCTCAGCAGCGTTAAAGCACTCCCTGCTCTGACTCAGAAACTGCCAGGGAGAATAACAAATACTTGCCATGTCTGTCACTCCTGTCCATTAAGACAGCTTGCTGGCCTGACTGCCAGTATTTTACAACATCCAGTGTTCTTCTTTAGTGCAACCAGTGGTTTCTGCAGTCAAGAATGGACAGAAGAAACCACGTGAAGTTCTCTGATAAGGTGTACAAAAAGTCACACAGAGGTATTTGCAGTTTGAGTAGGACTGAAGCATTCTTTCGAAAGTTGTTATCCAAGACAGTATAATGTAAAATCACACAGTGATTTTATTAATCACACTGTCAGGATAATCAGCAGAGGAACTGCCAGAATACATTACAAGCTTTTTCCAATTTTACATTTGACTTATTTGGAAAGTGGCAAAGGAATCTTAATTTCAAAATGTGGGTCTGGAAGGCTGCCTAACAGTTTTTAAAGTCTGATGAAAATATATGCCAGCAATTACAGTTTTGTCCACACATTAATTATGCAATTCAAAGTTTCACAGCTTAAGTTCACATGTTTGTTTTGTATTTTCAAGAAACAGATCTCTTATACTGAAGAAAATCACATGCCAGAGACCACAAGTACACATCCGAAATGACTCCTCTTGCTTCCAAATCACCATTTCTCTCGCCAATCAAACCTTCTTCATTTGCTATAACGTTATCAGGTTAGACATTACACATTTTCCATTCTAAGAGTGTTGATTTATGATGAAAAGTTGGACTCCTGACACGGTTTCTGCTCCACTAGCCACATCTTTCTTCCACCCATTAGCTGGTGACCTAGCAGGGACATCAGACCTCTCTTGAAACAGTACTAGGATCTTTAGAACATACAGCCCACCTGATGTGCCTACATACACTGAAGTTCAGGAACTGCTTCAAACGTGTCTCTGAGGTGGAAGAGCAAAATATCCAGAAGAGGCTGACAGACGAGAGCACCACCTGACTTCAATACACTCAGGCTTTTTTCTGCATCAATGCAATAAAATGTTGGTTTTACTTGCTTTCAGTCATGCCAAATGATACCAAATGAAGGAAGAAGCAGCCTGACTCCCACAAAGCAGAACAAGGAACAGGGAAGGAAACAGGTTCTAAGATGAAAAATGAGGGAGGACTAAAATAAAGAAGGAGGCCCAGGGGAATGGGAAGGATCACAGTGGGAGCAAATAAGAAAAGTAGGAAAAGTAGAACAGTTATATAGAGGTATGAAACAGGGCTCAGATTATGTGGTTCAGGTAGAGTAATCTGATGCTGGAAGAGAAAGAAGGATCATAGTTTATCACTTCTAATATCAAACCATATACTGGAGCAGAGCTCTTTGCCTTTTTATTTTAAGAGGGCCAAATTAGGAAAGTAAGTGAGTAAAGAGTAGGTGGATTGCAAGGATACAACAGATGGGACGTGGACAAACCTAGTACAGAAGTGGGAAGGGAAAAATGACACCCTGTGCAGCACAGAGAGATGAAGGAGGGAGACATTTGGTGCAGTACGAGGCAGGATCCATGGTCTGGATACTGTAGGTCTCATGATGTCACAGGACATGCTGGCATTGAAGTTCAGCTGTCCTCCAGAGTGTTGGCAATACATTGAGCATTGCTCCAGACCCTGAAGAGGCTGAAGACTCAGGAAATTGGAATCATAATTAATGTGAAAGCCTACCCAGGAGATGGAAGCTTTGTTTCCCATCCCAAGTTTTCACCCAATCCCTAGGTTCATAAGAGAGGTTACAAGGTGACTAAGCAGATCATATGACAGCCAGAAGAATGAACACAGCATGTAATCAATGGCAAGATCTTGCTATTTTGAGCAACTGTTTCCAGAGATGAGACATTTTGACAAAACACTTCTTAACTGCTTGCTGAAAGCAGATAATGCTAAAGACTTAGAACTCTAGAGTCAAGTTCCAGGTTTGGCAGAAAGCATCCTTCAGCTTTGGGTGGACACCTCTGCATGACCCAGAGTCAAAGGAACCACACATCTTGCATGTCTCAATGCTTCTCTGCTGTCAGCACACAGCTGTGAAATCCAACCACAAAGCATTCTGCAGATACTGTACACTAATGACTGACATAAGGGAGGACAATCAGTCTACAATAGCTATCAGTGACTCTGCAGACTCAACTAATAGCTAATAAGGTTTGAAATGGAGGAATTCAGTGTCTTTGTGTGCAAATGTGTAGCGTGTGCTTCTTAATAAGAAAAACTACAAAAATTTTGATAAGAAAGTCTGGGGAAAAGGCACATGCAAATTTTAGAAAAATGTCAACAGGCAGCCTCTGCAGATTTAATCTTCTGACCTTATGATACACCGTTAAGATATGTATTATGATACTGTCTTTAATCATATGATCATACAGCTCTCAGCACATTTCAAAAATGATGAAGACTAAAGGTAGGTGGAAAAAATTGCATTTAAAAACACCTAAGAGCAGAAATAATCAGACAGAATTCTGGATTGTTGCTTCAGAAGTCTGTTATTCTTGTACCCTTGTGTATCAAAAGCTCTGGCTAATTTTTCAAGTCAGAATCTTGTTAGGGAAAAAAATAATAATTAAAAAAAAAAACCCTTTGCATCTTTAGAGGAATTAAACTAAGACAGTGGAACCCCCTGCATTAGCCTTTAGTGCAAACCAACAGCACTCAAGTCCTCACCGACACTCATGCAGCAGTGAAGCACAAGGGCCTGCACAGCGTAAGGAGTCAGAAAGGAAGGAAGGCGAGCTAAACGAGACATTTGTCCAGGGCTGTAAATCTGTGTAGGTACTGGGCCTGAAATCCTACTTCTCCTTTCTAGTCCTAAAGAACTAGGATTCACTACAGTATAGGCAGAAGGATAAAAAACACATTTATTGGGGTATGACTGATTTCACACCATATAAATAACTAGAATCTATCCAAAACAATTGTCAAAAAAAAATCAGCATTTTCCATGTTTACAAAATTCAACAGTGATTCTACCTTCAAAAACTAAGTCAGCTTGTAGAATAAACATCTAGTTTTCATTTTCAAAGTCTAAATTTTTTTGCAAAGTTGAGCACTTGCCAATGACAAATTTGAAAGCCACCTTTGAAAGAAGAGCAAACCTGGGGAATCATTTTTTTCGTCTTTTTTGTCCCGTGTGTTCTGCCATTTTTCAAGCCAGAGATGTAATTTATATGTAAATTTTTCCTGAATACCACTTCAACCATTGAAAAAAGTAAATATTTTAAGAACAGTATATAACCATTTGGTAAGAATATCTAAGTAGTATTTAAAGTACAGTGGTAATTGAAAAGAATATAATATTAATCAATTATAACTTCTACAGTACGTGCTACATTTTCTAGGACAAAGTCAAGGAATAAATGAAAAACTGAAAATATTTTAAGCTAAACATACATGGTATTAGGTGAAGCAAAATAAAGTTCATAATAAAATTCATTCTATCAACTGCAATTTTTATGTTTAATTAAAACCCGAACACTATCCTCAAAGAGATTCCTTGAAAAAGACAGACTGAATACAGCACAAAATAAAGCTGTTAACCCAGTCTGAGTTCTGCTACCAGTATAGCTATTGGTTTGATTGCTGTTGCTCTTGATTAAACATGCCTGTATAAAATATTTTTCAAAACTAGACCAGATTCATGCATAGCTTAATGATGAGCATTTCCAAATATTTGTTTGAATTCGAAAACATGGGTGATTCACTTTGATCATTCCAACAATATTTATTTCTGAAGCTGCCTGGAAAATAAAATTATGTTAACATTGAAGAAAAAACTTCTCAGAGGAAAGTTTTGCATTTTGAAATCAGTTGAGCTGAATATGAAGCTGACACCATACTTTGGTACAATTATTTATTACTGCTTAATCAATGACAATGCTGCAACCTCAGCTCTTCTGTTCATGTGAAATGAAGAGAGACTGGCATCCTTGAAATATTGCTATGAGTTAGCTGAGCATTGTAAAAGAGTCTGAAGATGCAATGCACTGTAAAAGTATACACATATAACAAGAGCCAGAGTGTTTGTGAACAACAGAAATCTATACTTCTCTGGATTGGCCCCAAGAGGTTAAACTCCGCAAGTCAATAAAAACATTACACAGATGGCAGTAAGCAAAGCCATTTTATACTATCATGGAACTTCATGATAACAACCCGGCACCCTTCAACAGATTTCTAAAATGAACAGGTACGATGACTTGTTCACTCCACCTTTACTTAAAGGATCACCACTTCAAAGCCAAGGCACCTTCTCAACTCTGTTTTTAATACCACTAACATCTGAACTTCCATCTCAGCAGGCATTATCACTGGCAGCAAACTATGCGCCTTAAGAAAATTTTCAAATACAGAAAAGCAGATCTTTAATACTTCATTGTTTCTCATAAATCTTTCATATTCTAGGATGCAAAAGATGAGGCAACACAAATGGCAAAAAAAACAGGATCCTTTTGCTTTCCAACCAGTCCTTGGAAGAGCTTTCAGAACTAAGGAGGAGATTCTCAACGGCCACCTAAGGAGATGGCACCAGTGACAAACACTTCCAGCCTAAATTTATATTCCTGTGGGTGACTAGGAATGCTGGGAAGCTTGCAACCTTTGAAAATTTACCCAAATTTGCATACTATCATAATCACTGTGACAGCTGTGTCAGATGCGGATCTACGTTATATGATATTTTTATATGGTCACTAGGAGAACACAGCTTTAGTCTAACTTCAGTACTGCCACATAAATTAACAGGACAAACATCCCTAAATACTGAAGATATTCCACATCTTTTTTCACCATATCTATTTTTGTTTTCCTGTCAGATAATCACTGTCTACATTTTTTGTCATAACATGAAATGCAGTTATTCACATACTCAGTTTAACTGGTCTTGTGCCTGTGCTAGATAAACAGAAGAAAAATATGCTTGAATAGAACAAAAATTAAGTTTTAGGATTTTCTTAAATTAATCTTGCCTTACATATGAATTCTAGCTACTAGTATGTAT
>NW_009604354.1:0-21931 GCF_000690535.1 Cariama cristata | reverse complement strand
ATAAATATATATTATTTAAATAACATTTCCTCTGTAATTGTACTTCTGGAACATGGTAGAAACTACAGACTCCAGCATAATACTAAATGTTTTTCAGCATATAAAACATCCTCTGCCATCCTGTCTGTCTTCTAGGTAGTCTTTGGAAGGTTTATTTCCTTAACCAAGGTGAGTCCTGAACAGATACTCTAAAGAATTCTGACTAAAGGATCCTGTCTGAGACTGATAACTGTTATAAAATCCATTTAGAATTTGAGTGAATTCATTGACTATGTTTCAGTCATAACGTATGAATTCTGTGAATGAGCACATACGTTTGAATCTAAGTGTCTTTAAAAGGGCATTCTTGGAAGTAAAGGTGACACTTGGATCTGAGATTTCACACGTTTGAATGGATGTTAAAAATACAGCTACTTCAGTGTCTAGCCAAAAAATGTCCCTGCCTTCTGCTGGCCTCCTGAATGCACCGTGCACAAGCAGTGTTGCTTAAATATGTTTTGCTGCATAAGCAGGTTATAATGCATTGGCTCTGTTGCTTGTGACACAACACAGGAAGCTTTCGTAAATAGCGTTAGCAGTAAATGCACCAAGACCATGTTGTTTGCTCTTTGCATAGCTAACTTCTTTGTTTATAGACTTACCATCTTTGTAAGGGACTTATATATAAGGGTAAGTAAAAAAAAAATAAATTTGCTACTTCCATTGTTGGGCATTGACTTAAATCCTCCTCAATCCTGTTACAATCTGTAGTTGATAAAACTTAAAAGCAATCTGCAGCATAAAAGCGAGCATAGCTGTATTTGGTCCTAGTTTGGCAATTTCATCCTGGACTTGAATGAGGGGAGAGAAGTGACAGTGGACTACTGTTTCTTGCCTTGAAGAGGTTACCTCAGATTAACACAAGGTTTCTTCTGTGCCAATGTAAGGGATTCTTATATGTGTTGGTTTTGGTTTTTTTTTTTTATTCTATTGATTCCAAAGCAATTTCCATCTTCAGGGTGGTGACTTCAGCTAGCATTAGTTGCAAGACAGTAAAACCTCTGTGCGTGACTTCTGGGATGTTTATGCCATTTTTCTTGGATATGCAGAACGATAGTGAACACATTTGACAGATGGACTGAAGACCTATTTCCACACAAAGCTTGCAAATATATGTTACTCCTCCTTTGCTCTTGTATTTGTAACTAAAGATACGGAATTTTTTGCCAGAGCATTTTGTCTTGCAGCATTTTCTACTTAAACGCTGTGTATGGAGTATTAGAGTCACACCTGCTACCTTTTCAAATGGTAGACCTTTTAGGTATAAATGACATTTATTTCCATTTAGGCAGAGTTAGCAATCTCTTGCTACCAGCATTGCTTCTTACTAAAGCTGCAAGTTAAGCAACTCTGCCTAATTGAATCTTGTGGAACCATAGCTTCTGCCTTTACTAAAGCATCTAGAGACTTGCAGCCAAACCAAGAGCTCAAGTTACAGAAGATAGTTTTGAAAAATACTGCTGTGAAGAAAGAAATTTGATTGTAATTTACTGGGAAGAAATAAATCTTCATAGACCTAGCAATTAATTTTGATGCTTTTGACTCTAGAGTGATCGAGTTACATGCATGTAAGACAAACCTTAACACTTTTGGGTATGGAAAAGCAAGTGAAAGTTTGATGCTTCATCATTTTTGTTTAATGACTATCATTTTTACTGCCAAAGGTACAAATCTTAGAAATTGAGTGAACTGTGCCAAATTTTTTCTGATAATTTACGTCTGAGATGGCTTGTACGTCACCCGCTTCCATGAAGCGTTTTGAAAACTCATTTCTGTATAGCTTGTCCACATAGCATGGCATAAAAGATCTTTCAGCTATATATAGAGGAGCATTTAAAAAAACTTCTAACAGGTAGAAATGAGAGATTGTTTGGAAACTTTGGATGCATTTGGAAACATGATCAATAACCCACATCTTGATAAAAGGAAGATCAGAAAAATGTGAAAGGTAAGAGAACTCCGAGTAAGATGACCAGTGTTACCATTTTACACTGGTCATACTCCTTGTACTCCTAGAGTACACACACGAGTGTGTGCAGGCACGTGCTTCAAGCGTTGGCAGAATTATTTGGATCACAGTGTTCTGTGAAGGACAGCATATACGCATATATCCTTCTGTGTATTTCAAATATAATTGATCTGGCACTTGGGGATCCAGGTGCCAGATTTATTCAGCTGGAGTAAATATAGCAAGGTTTCAGCAATGAACCAACATATAAAGAAGTATTTAGCAGTGTAAATTAGAAGGCTAGCATGGGAACAGCAAGAGAGGTGTGTGCCAATTTCTTACTCTCCATGTCAGTAGAAACAAGTTGGCTGACACAACTGTGTTTATAAAATCCCAGTCAATATAGAGAATAGTTGCTGACATGGAGTTCTGGTTGGAAGATTTTGTTCATGGATGCTGCTAGTGTACATGCAAGAAATGTCTGAAGGGCTTCATATCCCAGATTGAGCTCAATCAGCCCTGAGAAATTCATATACGAGAGCTCTTTTCAAAAAAAAAAAAAGGCTGCAATAAACAACTGAAAGTCATCAAAAGGGGGAATCTAATATAAATAGAAATAGGCGTTTAGATGCTTACCTTTCCCAAATGTGATGCTGCTACTTTATGGGATACTTACTTTTGACTGATTTGGTGCAAGCTAGTGAAAGTAACATTAAAATCAGAAGTAGTATTAATTACTGAAGTCTATTTTCGGGATGTGTGAAAAATTCAGACTGTCTTCCTGCCATATACCTTGAATTGGCACAGCATAGACACCATTTCAGGAAAAACCCCAGAGTTATTAAAGTAGTACATTTTCAGAAGATAGTAAGTTGGGGTGAGGGGGAGAAGGTGTTCTAGCCTTGTTGCTGCCCAGTGACAGAACTGGCAGTCTTCAGGGTCTTTAAAATGTAATGCAAGACTAGAGACTTGCTTATGACCAGTGTGAGAAGGGCTGCTTGTGAGAAGTGTTTACCCAGGGGACACGGGTTGTGTGTATGTAAGCTTTGCAAAATTGATTGTTAATCAGATTTGTGGGTTAACCACATCCCTCTGTTCTTTGGTATCCTGTTGGTAGTGTTGCACTAAGGAATGTTTGATGCAGACCTCATCCAGCATGTCTCTTGCTCTGCATGCTGCTGTTTAAAAGTGATCCTGCTGTCTTTATGAATGGGTTCTCAGGTTTCCCAAATGTGTTACATGAAATGGCTTAATTGATTTAACTTTTGTAATACTTGTGTTTTGCTTTATCTGAGTTACCGTATCCAGCTGTAACTCTATTTGGCTGAAAATTAACTTTGAGTTTTACAGTACAAAGCAATGATAACAATGGAAACTAATTTGAAAATAGCTGTTGCAGACTCTGTTTCTCCAAGACATTAAATGGAATGACTAATGTTTTTCTCAGACCTTTCTCCCCACAGCTACATCAAAGTACTTCCCCCCCCTCCACCCCCCCGTCCTACAGCATTTGCTGCTCATCTTCTGAAATCTAGTGCTTGTTTCTAAACCTGAGAAGAGCATCCAAAAGTAAGGTGTGATACTTAAAAATCCTCTTATGGTTCACTCTTGCTTGCCTGTTGGTCCTGATAATGATTTCTGTATTCCTTTGTTGCATGTCCATGTCACATACTGGACCTAGCAGTAGTTTGAGCTATCTTGCCAAGTATCCAAGACACTGTAGATTCCAGCAGTCAAAATCAGACTCCTCTTGAAGTACACACTTGGACGAAGTGCATAGTCAAGAGTTTGATGGCATAGTCAAACATGCCACATCTTTGAAGTCATCGCGTTGTGTTCTGTCTCTGGCATCCTTGCCTTTCTGGTAGTCCCTTCACTATGCCTATGATATCCCTTCGCCAGCTTTTTGGCAGTGAACTTTGCCATTGCTCCCGTTCTTTTCCCCTTTGACAGCTTCTATCTGTACAGTTTCATCCTCAAATATTTTGACTGCTCAGATATTTTTGGGATGGCATATTCTCAGGGTTAAGACTAAGTTACACAGTGCCACAAAAGACTTGTGAACAAACTCTGGTTTGTACTAAAACCACGCAATGTCGATTACAAATGAAAGGCAATTTGTGCTCTAGATGCGAAATGTAGGCAGTTCTTGCAGTTGTAGTCACGTCTGCTTGGAAAGTAGAATTCGTAGCTCTGGTGCCCATTTTTAGTCCTTCATTCCCTGTAAAAGGAACTGATTCTGAAGGTGGAAGAAGGTTGGGCAGTCTCACCCCCACACACGCTTCCTTTAAGGAAATGTCTAGTTCCTAGGCAGTTTGCCAAGCAGGGTTTAACACAATGTATCTTCTGTTTATAACGCAGATACTAATAAATTAAGATGATGTGGAAAAGAGACCTGCAAATACCATTCATACTAGTGTGAGAAGTAATCTGCTCAGCTGTTGTTTTCTTCACAAAGAATTGCGGTATTTGAGTATGATGTCAGCTGCACCAAAATGAATAAGCAACATGTCATATTTGTTTGAAGCTTTGAGTGCCGGCCATTACTTTCATTTTTTTTTTCCTAAAAAGTGTGCATATGTTGTAGCAAATGTGGTTTGCCCAATTATGTTTAATAATCGGTCTCTAGTGTATTCTAGATGACTATGTAATTAATTTATATACCCCAAAACTTTCAGCTGAAATCACTTGTGCGTTTGTTTCACCTGGAAGTTAAAATGAAACTTATTGAGTGCTTTGATCAATCAGAAATCATTTTTCTTTTATCATACAGGATAAAAGATTAATATATTGGTAGATATATCATATATATATCAACGTAAGTTGATATATTGGTATATAAATTGTATAAGGCAGCACTCACCAAAGTTTAGTCATCTGCAGAGTCGTCATTTTGATGGGACCTGGTTGGATGCCTGTATGTCAGGAGGAGAGAAAGGGATGTTTTAGATGATGTTTTTTCCGTGGAGGGTGGAAGAATTAAAACAGTAGCTAGGCTACAGATATGCCAGGTTCTTTTTTCACCGACTATCAAGGAAGGCTTTTTTATCTTGATGACCTTAAATGTAGATGTTTACATACAGCCTTTTAAACCTGTATGATTAAATTCATCTGAATTTCTTCTTAAGGTATGAAAAATACTTCTGAAAGTAAATTGTCCAGGTGCAGTGGTTGCCACCAGTAAAATGCTGCTCTCTAAGCAGTAGTGGTAAGAAATGAAAACAAAGAAATCTTTGTCTTAAAATATAGCATCAGATGCTGAAACACACTAGTGTAAAGAAGTAGGCATGAAATTTAGTTTTCTTACTTGCATTTCTTACATGGTGCTTGGTATCCAGGTGGTGTTTTGCAAGTTCTGAAATGCACATTCCTTTATAAACATGCAATTCAGATGGCCTAAGGTGTGATAGTCATTCCCGTCTATCCATTCCTGAATATCAGGCTCTGAGGTTGAACTACTGTTGAAATCTCCTTGCTGAGTTAATAGAGCATTCTGATTGCAGTGGGACACTGAGCTCTGCGAAACAATAGTTTAGTGGGAAATGGACCTCATCTGGCTATGCCCAACTGATTTTAGTCCATGCCGTTTTCCTGAATCTCTCATTCGGAGTTTTGTCGTCTTGTATATCAAAACTGAGATGGTAGGTGGAGGAGACTCCATCAGCCTAATTAATGGAAGAAAAACTCGCCATTAACTGGATTTATTCCCAATGAAGTTAATAGCTATTCTTGATTCCTACTGCTCTGGGAAAAGAAGCAGTGATCTTGTACTCTGACAGATTTGAATGTGTCTATTGTTGTGCAGTGTACCTCTTTCAACCTTTTAACTGTCTGATCTTGGAATTTATGAAAGCCTCCTGTTTTTTTCTTTGCTAATCTGTTGCTTTTTGTCAACCTCAGGTACAGGTTCTCTAAACATAGTCCATAATAATTTCCTGTGCAGACTAGTTGCTTTCTGTACCCTGTATCTTGCCATATGCTTTGTGCCCTAACAAGGGTATCTGTTTCTATTTAATGCAAATAAAACTTGGTTTTCTTATGTAATTTTCTATAAGCTTGTTTGGTGACAAAACCGCTCAATTTGCAGCCAGTACGTTAGTGTAATCTTGTCTTCTGTTTCTGAGCTTGCTTTCTTCTTGCTGTCCTCTTGCACTTCTCCTTGAGAAGTGTATTCCACACAAGGCCTTGAGGTCTGGAAGTGATAGAAGGTCTAAGGCTGGGTTAGGTGTGACACGTAGATGGCACTTCATATTGGGGGTGCGGGGGGCAGAATTCTTGTTAATGGAAAGTCAAACCTGGTGCATTTGGCTGTCATCTTAATGCAGATTATTTAGTACTCTTTCAGGTTTTGGCAGTCCACTTTAATAGTGATGTGTTGGGGGAATTAGTCTCAGTGTGTAGTTCTTTAGGGAATATGTCATATTTTATCCAAGAACTATTTTTTTTTTTTAAAAAAAGAGTACTGTCTATCCCTGCAGAGAAACTCTGTGTCACTTTCCTACTGGATTCTGCTGTTTGGTCTGAAGAAGAGAATGCCTAGACTTCCTTTAACAATTCAGAGACAGATGTACAAGTTGTTCTAAAGAACGTCTTTAGTTTCCTAAAAAGTTGGCTTCTGAAATAGGACTTGGAATAACTGCTGTTCTCGAATATGGCTAAAGAGAGGAATGAGTGTATTGTTAACAGGCATAGATGGGGAGATGGCACTAACATTTGAGTCATTAAAAAAAAATTAATTACACCATGAGTGATTTTTATATAACAGTAGGAGCATATTCAGTACAACTTTAACAGTTACAAAAATACAGACCAGACCCTGGAAAACATAATTAGCAGAGAATGTAAATATGCAAGAGCATGTGCTTGAGGCTGGTGGGGTTTTTTTCCCTGTTAATTTTTGTAGTACCTGAATGGAATAACATGTAGCATCCATAGGAGAAAATTTTGTTGTCATTGTTCTAAGTCTGCCTATTGCTTTTTTAACACGTTTTACCCAGTTGACCTCTGACAGATAATCATCATAGTGTTAAGGAGCTGACTGATGTTGAAAAAGCTACATGCACTTTTTTCCCTAGATTTTTTTTTATTAATAAATTTCCAACAATAGTTCTCACGAAATTATAGCCAGAAATATCTTTCAGGTTTGTAAGGATCCAATTTCCTAACAAAAACAGCGATCTACATTTTATTGAATTTCATAGTCTGGTAACGACCAAATCTTTGCAACTCTATTCAGCTACACAAGAAACGCTATCAGCAAAACAGGAAGGTGGACATTTGTGAAAGCAATGCAATTGTTACGGTTATCTTTCAGCATGGGAGTTGTGTATATGGACATTGAAAAATAGTATTCTGGGGTAGGGAAAACTTTCGTTTTTTTTAATTTTAGCCTCATTGTAGGTTTTATGACATACAGTGCAGGTTTGGGGAGGTGAGAGCAGGGAATTAATCACATCAATATGTGAGGATAACAATGAGAATATATTGAACAAGAAAACACTTCTGCTTCTCAGGATTATCTGTGTTATTCTGTGATGTTCTCCCATATGCCGGTTTCACTTAACAAAAGCTCCTGTTCACAGTTTCTACCAAGACTTACTCATATTTTACGAAGTGGACTTATTAAAGAGTCACTTCAGTGCAGCAGTGGAAGATGGGTAAAACCAGCAAATAGACTTTCAGTTCTGTAAAACAACTCCTGACTATTAGTAGTGTTGGGAGAGAATAGTTTATACAGTATCTTTAATTGTAATTGCTTTCACTAGAGACTCTTGGAAACTCAGCAATATTTCAGTATTTTAGAATTTTTAAACTGCCTGGCGTGGGGAGAAAAGATGTTTAAAGATGATACTGTGGATCATTGGTCTTGTCTTCGTTATTGTTGCACTGAATGACTTCCTATGTCCATCCTTTTGTCACATAATATTGGCCAGAGGTTTTGAAGTTTGAAGTGCCCAGTTCAAAGCAAACACTTGCATGAAAGGACATCTGCAAAAGCAAACAGTGTGAGAGAGAGAGAGAATGCATCAGTATTACCTGCTAATGTTTAGGCAGTTGGTAGAATCCGCTTGTTCTTGCTTTGTCCACAATCCAGGTTTCTGAACAAAACCAGACTGATGGCTGTGTGGTCTGTTAAGTACAGTCACTGCTGGCTACGCCGTGCTGAAGAAGGGGAGAAG
Source organism: Cariama cristata (assembly GCF_000690535.1). Taxonomy (NCBI): domain Eukaryota; kingdom Metazoa; phylum Chordata; class Aves; order Cariamiformes; family Cariamidae; genus Cariama; species Cariama cristata. The sequence goes on along the minus strand of NW_009604354.1, from coordinate 13,765 downwards.
AGACTGTACTGTCTTGGCTGTATGCGGCTTTCAGTTAGTGCTCATAGCTAAAAGTAGTCTCTGGGTCCTGTCAGTGAACAAATTACTGACAAACTGATCAGAGGGGTAAAGCATGGTTAGTTGTGTGTATGGGGCAGAGACCTATCGAGTGGGTGGGAAAAGGCATTTCTGGTGTCTGACAGGAATCTTAAATTTGGTTAGCAGAAGCTATGAAAGCTATAGGGGTTTAATCTAAGCACACACGTACGCAACTTCTTTTTTTTTTTTTTTGAATCTATGTGTATCTTCATCAATGCATTATCATGGGATATCCTTAAGTAAATGGAGAGAATGCACAGTCAGTAACAATAGAAATAGCTGGTTATAGCTATCTCCATAAGAATGCGCAACAATGCTGTCTGTTGGAAAAACTCAACTTGTATTGCAACACCTCCTTTTTATATCAAGTCTTTCCATTATTGAGTTGTCATGCATCAATTTCATTATATTGTGGATCTGTTTAGCATAGTTATTCCAATAAACATGATATCTGAATTGGACTCGCTGTAAAAATGTGATGGATTTACTATACCAATAGTTTGCAGTAGGTGAAGGCCTCTTAGATAAACGTATGCACGTTTTGTTGACTTTCTGAGCATGGTAGAGTTAAGAAGGCTGCTATGGCCAGACAACATAATAGCACTGAAAGCCAGGTGAAAATTTTGTGAGTACCTTCTGAAGAAGTGACTGCTGGAAAGAAAGAGCAGAGATGCATAGGATAGGGAGCATGGAGTTGAAATCTCTTGGAAGGAAGGCAGAGTCTGACTTAAATGATTCAACATCTGGCAGTGTAGTGGAAACCATTAATAAGTTGTAATATCTTTGCATTCACCTGAGCTCATGAAGAGAAAGAAGCTGGGTTATGATTATGCATTGAAAACAATCATGCAGATCACATCCCCCTGCTTGCTGAAAGGATGGTATCCTGGTTTTTTTCCAGGTGACAAAGATTTCAGACAACCAAATACGAAACTGTCATGAATCTTAACTGCTTGTTTCAATCTCCTTTTATAGGCAGATGGACCCTCGGAAAAAAATAGCTGTAAGTTGGCAGCAGAAAGCTCGACTGTGTGAAGCAGAAAGCTTGACTGTGTGGGTTTTTTGAATATGCGTAATTCTGTCTCCAAGCTCAGTCAGGAAAGCTAGGGGACAGATGCCAGCAACATTTTATGCTAGAAAGGAGGAAAAAAAACAAAAAACAAAACCCAAAAACCACACACAAAAAAACCCCACAAAACCAAAAAACAAAACCCCAAAAAAGTGTGTGGGATGTTGTGGACCTTTTTTTTTTTTTTCCCCTTGAACTGCATGACGTAGAAATGAGGACTGTAGAGCCCAGAAAGGGCTCACCTTCAAACTGAACAAAGGAACACAACCTGATGTTTACAAGTATTTTGAAAATGACTGTGGCAGTCGTTTTCCTGCCTCACAAATAACCAGAGATCTGAAATGGCCACGTTGAAGTGGATTTTTTTTCCAAGCGTGACAAACCCAAGGAGAGTTTACAGGGGTGCCGCAAGGAAGCAGTGGGTGCTGGTCTATGAGAGCTGCTTGTGAGATAGCTTTGGGCTATAAAGGACAATTCTTTAATTATATAGGGAGAAATCTTTTGGGGAAAGAAGAGTGGTAAAAGGCTTGGGGGTGATCTGGAGAAAAGAAATACAGTAGAAGTTAGTTGGCTGAGAGAGAATTGACAACATATTTGTGATAAAGTATTATTCAGTCTGTGATTCAAAATTAAAATTTTCTTTAAGTAGTTAAAAGTGCAGTGATGCAGACACATAAGAACTGAACGTATTTTCCATATAAAGGTAGAAAGATGGGTTTAATTTTTAATATAGCGTAAACACTTGAAAGACTTAAAAGCTTTGGAGGCCTGTTTGCTTGAAACTGTTCAAGAACACTTTGAAGCTTATAGATTAGTAGGTGCAGATCTGGCTACCTAGGGCAGTAGGACTTGAGATACCAGAGGGCAACTGCAAAAAGGGAGACAGAAAGTTGTTGGTATTTTTTAACAAAAGGTTAGGGCTATTCTCTGAAAAGAGCTAAGATACCTGCTAGGGATGTATATGACCTCGTCAACAAGGAAATAAGCCAAGGCAGCCTCTTATGTACTTGCTACTAATGATGGAAATGTTTTTTCTCAGAATCCTCTTGCTATCTCAAGAAATTATAGGCTGTTATCCTTACTGCTATTTTAATTTAAAAATATATGCCTAGATGGCTAAAAATACTGCTGCTTCAAAGCAAGGAAGAGATGCATCAGTTTCCAGGCTTTCTTATTTCAAACTTTTCCCGGTATTCCTAATTTACCCATAAAACTTTTGCCTTCAGAGGGAGTTTGGTCTTAAGTCGAGTGAGCAGATCTATGTGACAGTCAACCCTGGTGTGCTCCTAATGAAACTGCACGTCCCAGAAGGCTGAGAAGACGGTGGGATTAGTGAATCCTGTCTGAAAGGGGGATACGGGGTGTAAACTTGAGCCTGAAGGTTACAGTACCAGCATAAATATAGCTACCAAGCAGCATAACAGATTCCTTTCACACAGCGACTGAAGTTCTGACAGGCGTAAAGTCACTGTTTTTCTTCATTCCCATTTATATATCTTGGGATATTTTAAGGGATTATGCTTCTGTGATTTATTTAACTTTGGAAGTTCAGTTGCATAAACCTGAGGCCTGAGTAGGGCTTCATGCAGATGTGCAGTTGACACTAGAAACACCATATAATTGACTTTCAAGATAGAGGCCCCTGGAGTGAGGGGCAGTGACTTAAGTGAATGTAGGACATTCTGCTCACGCAAACAGCTAAGTCTGTGTGTTCTAAGCATTATGGATATAAAAATAGTTGCCCAGGGAAAATTGTCCTTCTGAGGAGCTCTGCTCTTATGAGGGCCTTTTAAAGCTTGTCTGTCATTGTACTAATGACAGTGACAGGTCTCTAAAAACCAGAAGCTGAATGAATCACCCCGATGGGGATCATGCTGCCACCTTAGGAATCTATTTAGTGGTCACTGATATTTATATTTGCAAACAGAAAGAACCTTATTTTAAAGATAGAGTAATAATTTAACTTGTACTGGTCATTTGCTCAAAAACGTGACTTTTCTTAAAGTGAAGGTACTTAACTCAAGCAACTTCAGATACACACAGAATGGGATTTTACACATGTTGGACAGAAATAAGAGAATCAAGCCACGACCAGAAAGATTCCAGAACTGCAAAGATGTTTTTGATTTGATCCTAACGTGTGAAGAAAGAGTCTATGATCAAGTAGTAGAAGGTAAGGACCTTGAGCTGATAAACCAAGTTAACTTTGAGTGCCTTTTTTTTTTTTTCCTTCCCCTTCTCCCTGAAGTCCTTCACAAATCGAGAAACATCTGTCTCCTCTGACTACTGCTGCTGGAACACCAGCACGGAAAAGAGCTCGCAGTCCGTTGACGTAGACTTTATGTACCAGAGAAGTGATGGCTGAATACTTATTTCTAAAAGATGCTGGTTTTGGCAGCTACACAGAATGTGTATGTATAGCAATTTTAAGGGCTGACATAAGGAAATAGCAAGCATTTGGAGAAACCCAAATACATTTTTGGTTTGAAAATGCTCATGGATCTAGAAAACTAGCAAGTTGTATGTGATGAGCATTTTTTCACCCTGGGTTGATGGAGAAACAGAGTCTAAGCTGTCTTCCTTATGCTTCCTTCCCTTCTCTGCAGAAGACTTCCTGTGACCTACCAACAGTTTATCCACAATAAATACCTCCTGTACAGGTGGAGAAACTGTTCTTGAATGTGGTTAAGACTCTGCAAACATGCTATGGCTTTGCCCTTAAATGAGTCAAAGTGAGATATGCCAGAAGAATCTCGGTGGGGGATTGGGTTCCGCATGAACACAATGCGGCAAGCTTGGTGTGAACTCACTGAAAGTCATGGGGTTTCAGCGATGACTCAGTTAGCTCCTGGGCTGAGAACGCTGCCTCTCTCTGGAAATGCTGGTTACGGGCTTACATGAGGTTTAAGGTGTCTCCTTTACATTGAAAGACCAACCAACTGAATTAGTATCATACACATCATTTAGAAGGCTGTTGCCTTGCCTTTTCAGTCCTCAGTGGTCACGTCACAAGCAATACAGAGCACGATACATTTGGGCTTCTGCAAGCTGAGCAATTAGTGCTCTGAATGTTTAAATGAAGTGTTTGAAATGTATTGGTAAGTTATGACAGCAACTGCCCTGGTACTTGAATGGATCTTCAGCAAGTTCAGCATGTCTCGCACAGAGAGCAGCTTTCACTCTAATGTTTTAGGTGAGTATCATGAGGAAGAGAGGTGAAAAGCAACGACTTGCTCATTTTGCAGTTGTGCATCTCTAACTTCATGGCAAAGCCCTTCATAATGGACTGACAAAAGGAAGGCGGCTTGGGTGCTACCAGATGGCTCTAGATGGGAAAGCTGAAATATTTTAAAATGGAGGCCTCAACAAGTTTGCCAAAATGAAGTTGTAGGATGGGATTAGGAGAGAACAAGTTGTAGCTTGAAAACAGTGTGTGTAATAGGAAGGTTATGTTAGAGAGGCATAACAATAATACGGGGCGGGGGGTAGTAGGAAAAGGATGTTTTATTTTTCCCCTTTCACCCCTTGTTAACAAGCGGAACACATTAAAGCTAGAATTTTCTAATGTGACTATCAGTGCTTGACTTGTAGGAGTTCACCTTGCAGTTTAACTTTCAGAGTGTTGGATGTACAGTGCTTTTTTTAAAAAACGGGCGCTGAAAACTCTCCAGGTGAGGAAACCTGAAATCATTCCTGACTTTTGAGAATCTTGATCTTGGTCTTTAAAGACAGTCAGAGTAAGGTGAGCAGTGGCTTTTCTTGACCAGGGCAAAACTGTCGTGACCCTTCCACAAAACTGAATCCTTTTGTTTCCAAAATCCATCTCTTGGTTTTGAAATAAGAGGGACTATTGTTTAAGACAATATTAAATAAACGATTTTCTAAAAACAAGTTTGGAGAAGGCAGAGGTGGACAATGTCTATGTGTGTTTTTTTTTTTAAATCTTACGAATACTCTGTGTAAAATATGATACCATTCCACCCAAAGTTTCGCTGTTACATGTGTTTTGTTTTCAAATAGATTTAAATTCCAGAGAGCAGGAGACATGTCAGCCAGTACATGTGATCAATGTGGACATTCAGGATAACCATGAGGAGGCAACGCTGGGTGCTTTCCTTATCTGTGAGCTCTGCCAGTGTGTAAGTAGAGAGGGCTCATTGCCTACGGGTACCTTGCACCTCCTGACTGCACAGAAGTTGGGGTTTGCTTAGTACTCCTTAAAGATGCTACATATTGTAAAAGTTGTTTAAGTAAAATCCATGTCAAGAGACATAAGTTTCCAAATTCTTGTGGTTATTTTTGGAGCTGTTCCGCAAACAGATGAGTTGTAACCAGGTTCATGGTTTCCGAAGTGGACTCTGTGCGTGTGCATTCAAACCCAATTCATTGATAGCTTAAATGAAAAGCAGTATTGCAAAGCCCCACACGTAGCCATTACTTAAAACACAGCTGAGCCCATACTCAAAACACTCTTTATGGCAAAAACGTCCATTTCAAAAGCAGTTGTAATTGGGATTTAAACATCAGAGTTGCATTCTGAATCACAATATGCTTGAAAAACATCCTATGTAGGTGTATTTCATAGTACCACCCTGTTATGTGTATGATGTGGAAGAAAAAAAAATGGTGCCTTCTGTCATCCATATTCAGGGGCCCTAGCCCTTGAAATAAGACTGAAATAAGCTGCACTCGAAACAGTTGATGTAACTGTCAAGAGAACAGAGAAAGGATCTGTGTCCCTTTACAGTGTGCAAGTTGGTTCCAGGGTGGCAACAGGCTTTTTTTTTTTACTCCAGTCTGTGTGATCTATTCTGGTCTTAAATCTTTTCCAGATTCAAAAAGCCTGAGAGGGTTCAAGGACTTGAAATTTTAGCCATCTGTTCAGTGTGCTTGTAGCTATTCTGAAGCTTCCATTTGTTATCTATCTGGATGTTGCCTACTTATCGAAGTACTAGTTAAGTGCCAGTTTAGTGGGTTGGAGAAGGAAGGATATGCAGACAAACGTGATGCAGAATATATGTACCTTCGGGAATGCTGGGAATCTCAATAAAGCACCCAGTGCTGCACTGTTTGGTACAGCCCGCTGGTTGAGATGTCACAGTAAGCCAAAAGCGTTGAATTATTACAGTTTTCTAAACTACATCGTATCCTTGGAGTCCAGTTGCTTAGTGTTTTTTCTCTTCCAGATACAGCACACAGAAGACATGGAAAATGAAATAGATGAGCTGTTACAGGAATTTGAAGAGAAAAGTGGAAGGACTTTTCTTCATACTGTCTGCTTTTATTAAAGCACATCTGTCTCTTAGGCCTTAATACCGATGAGGGAAGCATGTGTTTAAAGTTCTGATTATACTGTATTTTTCCTGGAAAATGAATATCGATCTTTTTTTTGTTTAAAAACTCCTTTTCAGTGTCTTTTTGTTTTGTTTCAGGTATTCTGTCACAGGTAGGCAGAGATACTGGTTGGGGTTGTACATATGAGATGATTAAAAGTATACACAAAGGCCACCTATTTAAAAATGAAAATCAAGTTTTTCTTTAAATCCTACTTTAATTATTGCAAGTAGGTTTTTAATTATAAAGAGAATGTTTCTTGAATATAAGTTTATAATGTATTTTTCCAGCTTACAAATTTATTTTATTTCAGTTGTGCTTTTTTTTTTTATTTTGATGTGACAGAATGGCTGAACTATGTGAGGATATGAATGGAACAATGAAAAACGAGTATCTGTATATTATTAGATATAAAGTTGGAAGCATCCAATAAAACTGAAAAACCTGTAAGTTTGTCTGTTTTCAAAATAGAAGCTAAGTAAGTGTGACCGGTCTCTGAGGTAAAGCATGAAGTATCTGAAGTAGCAGACGAATGCTCCTTCATCCAAAGTGTCTTGCAGAGGGTACTGACAGCAAGATCATCTCGAAGGGAATCAAAAGACCTGAACTGTGTCCCTCGGTCAGAGAGGCTGTGTATTTGGGCTGCTCATAATGATTTTTTGATCCTGTGTTGAACTAAACTAAACTGCTTTCTCCGTGTGAATTAGGGTGCTACCAGGAAATCTTTTGGGATCTTAATTGCTTTTGAATTATCGTATGTGAGATTATTAAGACTGTGAGGTTGTAACTGTGGCAGTCAGGGCCAATTGTATAGATGTCTTCTATAAGGAAGATGGGGGGAAATGATGCACTCCACTGTCAACAGAAATAGTTTAAAGTGCTTTTTTTTTTTTTAACTGAAATATAGGGCAATAGTAAACATGCTTGTCATGGCTCAAAATCCAGAAACTGAGTATGTGTATAAAAACAGAGCAAAAGCTCAGACTTCTGTTTGTTCAAACTGATAAAAGTGAAAACAAACCAAATTATTAGACATTCAAAGTGTGAATGGTAAAGTCTTGCTGCTTACAGGCAAGAGAAGACCTTAAAAATTGTTTTGTTAAAGGAACCTGTAAACGATTTGGAGCAAAGGAGATCTGTGTGCTCTTTAATACTTGAATAGGTGAGGACAACTTCTTAAACATCATGTTAAAAGTGAAGTAGCATGAAATGTGGTTTGAGCTCCTGGCTTCCCCCTCTCATTCGGTCACTGACCTCACATGAATCACCTAGTTTTCCTTAACTTTGTTTTGCACATGCAGGGAGTTAGCGCTAAGTACTTTCTCTCGGTTTAGGGCAATGTTACCCATCTACGCGGACAACTTTGGCTATGTATATGGTAAGTCATATGGCAATGCCACTTAACCTCTTTCAGTGAACACACATACATTAAAAGGCATCCGCTCCACACCTGAGAACTGCAAGTCCGTATCTGAAAATATATATCTTTGCGGTTGCAAATCTTGAAGTCTGTTGAGTCAAGCTCCCAAAGAAATCATGTACCTCTACACTCCCAGGATCTGTGGATTGGCCATGGTTTCAGCTGCCTTGTGGGAAAACTTAGACCTCTGCCAGCTCAGTCTGTGTCCTGGACAGTGTCCAAATGGGTCACTGCATCATACTCAGGTCCCAGGAATGTATAATATCCCTGAATTACCTGTGCTATTTTTCTTGTCTGTTAAAAATACTGAAAGCAAAAATTTTGTAGAGAATGAATGGATAATAGATCAGAACAATTAGGGGATGGGGAGTCCAAGCAGCGGTTGCGGTAAGGTTTTCAGGGTGGATGTTTTCCAATTGGCTTGTCCTGTCCCATTTTGTTTCTGGAGACTCTGTATTTGAAGGATTTCATTCAGCCTCCTCTGCTTCTGCTCATTTGTCTGTCTTGATACCATCCATGTTACCATGGGGATATTTACAGCCAAAGGAAGAAGATGGTTCTGTAAGGACTAAACTGCTTTAGTTGATCTCTTTAAAAAGATATTTCAAGCAAGTATGGTACTGAGTATTTTCAGCAGGGCTTTCCTTCCCTATACAGTATCAGTACAGAAGTCCAGCCTGTGGCAAGGTGAAATTTGGAGAGTGTTTGAAAATGTTTTGTACCTTCAACTTAATTCATCCTGAACAGAGCACTTGGCTGTTATTTTGTAGAAAGACAGTAAAAACCCAGACAGAATGTTTCAACCCATGTTTTGTGGAGATTTCAGCAGTGTCCTTTTTATTACATAAAGATTATACTTTTCGTGTGCATAATTGGCAAGAGAATTCTGGTTGCTGTAGTGCTAAGTATGGATTAATTACTAGAACTTCAGCTCACCGCATCTCTTCAACTGAACTGAGAAGCCTTGGTCTAAAAACATGATGTATTGTACAGGATGTTACAGAATTGTTCTTTTCATCCTAAATGTTCTGTTCATAAGCAAAAGCAATGCTGGGAGCTGGTCATTTGCTTATTTACCAGTGTGTGGAAGGGTGTTTGGATGGATGGATGGATGACTGACCTGGATGGACAGGTACGTATTCTGAATGATCCACAGTCCAGTTCAACGTATTTCAGACTTCTATGGGCAGAACTTGTTCTTCAGCTAAAGCTGTTCTTACTCTGACACATTGCTTCTCATTTAACTTACGGGTTAGTGAAAAATGTCTGCATTTATATAGTGACTTTGTCTCCATATGCTTTATTTGCATTGAAATCCACAATGATGCTCAGTTCATACAGGATTTTTGTGGGGTCCTAGTCTGGTTTGAGATATATTTATACACACACAAATACGTATGTAGGTATAAACTAAACTCTGACTAAACAGAAGTTTCTTTTCTGTGTCAAAAAGAAATTTCAAGAGAAACTTCAGTTTAAAGGAAATGGGAAGAAATAATGTATTTTTCCTTTAGGAGTGGAGTGGCCTGTATGTAATGATGGTGTGCTCTGCCCTGCCTTGTGGAGGCATTGATCCTCCTGTCAATGAGTATCGGTGCCCAAAGATGGTCCCTTTATTTTGCAGTCCTGCGGTTGGCCGCCTTCCTGTTTAATGAAGGGAAGGAATGAAGGGTTAACACCTTGTGAACACAGACTGTGAGTATTCAGGATTTGGCTGGGATGGGAGATTTCTGCTGTAACGAGAGTCTTCAACTATCTAGGCTGTTCTTCCCGGTTTCCATAAGGCAAGCAGAGGTGGCTTTAAAATGCAGATTCCTCCCGGAGGTGTTCCCCCCCCTTTCTAAACGTCGTGATTATGTTTTGTCAGCATTCCTCTCGCTTTTTTGACTTTCTATGAAAGGCCATATTGGTTAAACAGCATCTATTGAAAAGTGTGTTACTAAGATTTTGCCCTCTCGCTGCCATGACGTTGATGCTGCTTCTTGTGTGGGCAGATCTTTGCCGAGAACTTCTGGGGGTTTCCATCTCTCGCACCTTGGCCCTCTGCAGATCCTGTCCGTAAGGCACAGAGCAGTAGAGCCCTGGTCGCTTCCAGCCTGCAGTCAGTTCTTCTTTCACACAAGTCACTCCTGATTTTGTCCGTTTTCTGCGTTTCTTGTCTTGCTTAAGAGCTTCATCGCACTCATGAGCGTTGTTCTTTCTGTCAGAGACATCAGCATGTCTTTTGAATAGGTTGATGTAAATAAGAGCTGGTGATAAAGAGCAAGGCTCTTTTCTCCCGGCCACACTGCTGGTGTCTTATCCCTGAAGTTCTCTGCTTGTTGGCTTCCTTCACTCGCCCATAAGGCTCAGTCTACAAAGTAACGCAGATAATGCAATCGGACTGCGTACGGTGGAAGAGAGCATTCCTCCCCAGGTTTCGGTATCGCTGGATCTGACTGTGCAAAGATCAATGATCCTAGCTAGATTTCCCCAATGCAGCAGCCTAATGAATTTGTTGCTAGGCAGATTATCCAGCTTCAACTTCTATTTCTCATACACGTAGGAGTTTAGGAGAAGGTATCAATAAATACACAAATGCTTGTACCAGCGCAGGAACTGTGGAAAGAACAAGGGAATAAAAAACACTCAAGGGAGTATAGGGAGGGTTTAAGACAGCTGAGTGAGTTCTTAGGGAAGAGAAAAAATTAGAAAGGAAAAAGGAAAGAAATGCTAACTCTAGTTGTTAGACTCTTGTGTAAGTTCTGACTCGTGTGAGCACCGCAGAACGCCAGCTGAGGTCTGTGCTCCCTTCAAGAGGAAAGTAGAGGGAGGCACAGGGCTTGTGATCATCTTCCTCCCTGGGGCTGCATACTTAGAGCGCAAAAAAAAATCTGAGGTGGTTCCCATACAGATCTCTCTGGTCTCTTTTATCATCTTAGCCAGTATTGCTGGAGTTCAAATGGTGTTTTATAAGGAGAGAAGGCTACGTTCACTGTGTGCCCTCAGGTGCTGAGATCTAAAGGAGGCTGGGTGACAGTACCAGGTCCTGTGGCAGGGTTGGGTTAAAACAAAGGAAAAGGCGGTGGCCACTTGATTGGGGATTGGGCAAATGCCACTGAGATCTTGTAATGCGGACTGTGGGCTTGCCTGCCTGAGGAGGGGGGTGACATTACAACGTGAGACTTGAAGCTGAACAGGAGCCAGAGGTAGTGTGGGTGCTTGTTTTCAAAAAGGAGAAGCTTACTTCGAGCAATGTTAAAGTGACTAGGAACAAGTTGAACAAACCCATTGTAAACTGTTGTGGTGGCAACCCGAGAGTGTCCAAGAGTGTTAGCACCTACATTAAAAAGACAGTCTTTGCTCATCCAAGTATAATGTCACTTTGCTCAGGTACGGCCGGTCCCTGCTGCCTCTCTTCGTTAGACAGAAGTCCCTAGAGAAACCCTTCTTGGTCCCATTTCCCCTGGACACGGGGTGGCCGAACACCGTGCGTGGCCTCAGCTTTTCTTGGGTCTCCAGCTAATCAGGCCGTGAGCACCCAAGAGCTCGACGTATGCGAGCACTGAAGGGGACAGAAATGTGGCTGGTGGTTTGTTTCTGCAAGAACACGCGGTCCCGTTGTGTTTGCCCAGGTTTGTCTCCAGCCCGATCTCCGCTGTGGCTGTGCCGAACTCCTCCTTTCCACCATGGGTTGCTGTGAAGAGCCGCTGCGTGGAAAACTCAGTAAGAGCCTGTACCAAGGCTAGGGAGCAAACCTAGATGTAGTGGGGTCGGGAGGACGGGACAAGAGAAAGCTTTACGGGGTCCAGCCAAGTCTGGACATGTTTAGGGCAAGATGAAACGGCCTCAAGTTGTGCCAGGGGAGGTTCAGGTTGGATATTAGGAAGAACTTCTTCACTGTTAGAGTCATTAGGCATTGGAACGGGCTTCCCAGGGAGGTGGTGGAGTCACCGTCCCTGGAGGTGTTCAAAAAACGTTTAGATATGGTGCTTCAAGACATGGTTTAGTGGGCATGGTGGCATCAGGTGTACAGTTGGACTTGATGATCTTTGAGGTCTCTTCCAACCATAATGATTCGATGAGGAAACCTGTTTGCCTGACCCGCTGCAGTAACGCGAGTGTGAGATGTTCCTGGCTGCGGAACGGCAGGTGTCACTTGGTACTCCTGCCGACTGAAGGAGGATGAAGTAGGGAGGGCAGAAGGAATTTCTGATACAATTCAGCGCCACAGAAGATCGTTGACTTAAATGTTCTGCGTGGCGACTGGATTTAATAAAGGCTGTGATCATTTCATGGCTGCTCTCCACATCTGCAGCCCTACGAACCTGGCAGATGTAGTAAATCCCGTCCTCTGGGCAGTGCCAGTGGTGTAGGAAAGGACCTGTGCGCTACCTCCTGCGTTCGCAGCCGTTTGCCCAGGACCAGGCTGGAGTTTGTTGACTGCCCCATACACCGCCCTATAGCTGAAGGGGGGAGGTAAAGGGCACGAGGTGCAACCAGGGCTGCGGTGTAGACAGACCCGAACGATCAGAACGGTGATGTTTGGAATCCCCACCAGCCGGGACTTTTGCTCCAGGAGGACAACAAGGGATGCCACCTCCTCCAGAGCTTTACTGAGAAACCCGGCTTACACCTGAGTTGGTGACAAACACCCTTCCTCGGCGCCTCAAGCCCAGCTGAGAGCTGACCCAGCCCGGTTTGTGGGGACGGCCGGGAGATGGGAAGCGTTGGCTGATGGCCAGGCAAAACTTCAGTTACGCAAAATTCCTTGAGCCTTGTCTTCAAATCTCTCCTGTGATTTTAGCCAGCTGTTACTTTAAAAATGCCCGTTTTCTCCAACTAGCAGAGTAACTAGCCGCATTATGTCTGCGTTACTTTTATTGAGGTCCGCGTATAGATGGGAGGAACCACCTCCTAGCTCCGTAAGAGGTGAAAACAGCTCAGGGCAAAGGGCTGTTGAGGGGGGAACCCTGATGGGTTGGGTTGGGCAGGGTTGCGGCACGAGGCGCCTTGCTGCTCTTTTGCGTGAAGCGCCTGGCTTATCAAATGCTTTATGTGTGTTGTTTAATTTTAAAAAAAAAAAAAAAAAAAGAAAAAAATCTGCAATGCAATCTGTGCTCCAATTTGAGGACACCATTTAGTGATTTTAATTGTGTGACAGTATTTTGGTATTTTCAATACCGAGTAGTAGGTTAATGACTGTTCCTTGAAGAATGGAGTTTATATAACACAAGTCATTACGTAAGGCGGCTGGTTGTGGCCTGAGGAGCAGAAGGGAAACAAACACGCGAGAACGCAAACCCCGGAACACGCAAACTCTGCTTTGATGGCCCTGAGGAGCCTAAAAAAAAATAAGTGATACTGGAGTTCCGGCAAGGGGAAACTAACCTTGAGGACGTGGGGGTGAAGGCGCTGCACGGCCCGACGTAACCACCACCGAGCTCTGTGCTGCCACGCGTTTCCCACGTGGCGGCTGTCATCTCTCCCCTTCATCCAGATTGCACGGTTTACGTTCAAAAGTACGACAAACAAACAAGCAAGCGAAAAGTTATTGGCTGGTCACTTATTTTTCTTTTTCAGTTGGACTGACCAAATAGCGTGGGGAGATAAAACCATGGGAGAACCTGACGCGCGACCTTTTGCTTGGACCTTAGATCTCAGGTTTGGTAGACGGGACAAACTTGCGTGGGGTAATTTTATTTCTGTCGCAAAAGTGAGGAGGTCTCCTGTGTCTGCATCACCCCAGCTTTTCCCAGGGGGCCGAGTCCCCGGGCGACATTTGGCAGAGGTGACGATTGCTCCCAGCTTTGTCGCCAGCGTGTTCAAAGAAGGGCTGGGGACCCCGCTGCCTTCCTGGGGTGCCCCTTCAGGCATCTTCCCCG
>NW_009604353.1:0-5418 GCF_000690535.1 Cariama cristata | reverse complement strand
ATTATTATTACTACTATTATTATTATTATCTTTCTTTTTATTTCAGTTATTAAACTGTTCTTATATCAACCCACCGGTTTTACCTTTTTTCCAACTCTCCTCTCCATCTCACTGGGAGGGTGGGAGAAGTGAGTGAGCGGATGCATGATACTTAGTTGCTGCCTGGGGTTAAACCACAGCAGTCCATTTTGGCACCCAAAGTGGGGCACAACAGGTTGAGATAACAACAAATCTCACTGGAAGACATTAAAACAAATTTGTTATAAGCATTCATTTTATTAGTTTAATAGTCACTGGTCACCATGTTGATGTATTTGCTCTCAGAGTTGTTGCACTCATTCTCAGTTTCATTATGTAGTATTTTCCTTGCTGTATATGTTCCCTGTTGTGCTGTTTATCATCTCTGGGGGCTGGATTAAGGTTATAATTTTGCTGAACTTTGTAACACTGGCTATAGTAGGATTGCTGGTCATGAAACTCATCTGGTATTTGTACTTAGCATTGCCATCACCTCTGTTCTTCGAGAGCCATCTATTGGAAACTGTTAATAATTACACCTTTTACCTTTTCTCGGGGAGACAACCTATAGAGGAGACATATTCCCACGTCTTCCTCTTCTCTGTCAGGCTAATTACAACAGCATTTGAGAATTTTGAAAATTTGAATATCCTTGGGGTGTTGAAACCAGCGTGGTCCTATTGCTAGAAACCAGCGTATTCCTGAATGTGGTTCTGGTCTTACTTAAGGTTAAACAATTGTTAAGACTAACACCTAGAGATCTGTCCCAAAGCTGGATAGTTATGAGTGGCAAGATATGTGGGAAAATATGGGCAAGTACCTAGGAGATCAGGCACCTCCAGTGTCAAGGAAGATGTTGTATGTCACCCAGGCAAGTGGACTGTGCTAGAGATGATTTATTATGACCCGAACAATGTGCAGTCACACACAGATCCACATGAAGTCCAATGCACATGACCCATGTGATGTGCGGAAACAAACTACAACTCGCGGAGAGTTATAAAGTAGGCATGTTTACTACGGCGCCTGGTGCAAGGGGGATCGTTCCTCCAAACTTGCATACCAAGTAAAATAAAGATACATGTTATATACCATGAAACATTTACATATTCATCGTTCACTACATATTCATTGTTATTCACACTTAAGATTGATTATAAGTTTCTTACTTCTAATGTAAATTAGTACGCATCTTCAGTAAGCACTAATGAAGCCTCTCTATTAAGTACGCATGCTCCCCAAGCGGGGTTTTGCCCTCTTTCAGGGCATTTGAGTTGGAGGTCGCGATCTCCCACTACCACAATTACCTCTGTCCTGCTTTCAGCTACTTTATTGTTGATGTCTGTGGGTTGTAACGTGTTATCAACTTGGCTCCCTTCATGTCTAGGACTCCCTCTCTCGGAGGCCTCTCTCCACATTCTTGCCTACTGACTTAGATAACAATGTCCCTTCCTCTATCGTTTGTTCTTTTTCTTGATGCTTCCTAACCTTGAGATGCGAGGCTAAATAATGTGCCTGCTTTTCTGTTAATTTAGCTGAATTCTTTAACCCTTTGATATCACATGTGGCAGAAATTTGTACAGAATGCACCATTGTCATCTGCCAACTCATTGGCTGTAATGACCTGGAGAGACGAAGAAGCACCAACAGTGGATGAAGTGGCTCATCAACTCCAGCAATATGAAGAAAATCTCTCTTCCTCCCTATGGACTTGTGTCACCATTTAAAACTGCGCTGGTGCTTAAAACTGGTGGCAAATGCTCTCTGTTAACCCCGGCCTTTCCCAGAAGGGGAAGGAGAGGAGAAAAGGAAGAGAGACTGACATGTTGGAACTTAAAACAAACTTTAATAAAACAATAACAGTGAAAAATAGTATAAAGAATATTAAAACTAATACTACTAATAATACAAATAGAAATATACAAAACTGGTACTGCTCTTCCCAATGGTGACCGCGGGGCTACGTACCGCCCCGCGGCAGCTCACAGTGCTCACAGGACAGGGCAGGCACCCGAACCTCACAGAACTCAGCTGCACAGCAGGCGGGAACCGCATTGAGGGTTGCATGGTCAGAGTCAGAGGCAGGAGAGTGAGCAGGGTCCCACTAGGATGTCGGCCATGAGGAAAAGAGAGGGTTGACCCCTGTGATCCCTGAGCTTTATACCCCAAGTATTCCCATGGGTGGGATGGAATACTGCATCGGTCAGGCCTGGGTCACCTGTGCAGTTTCCTGGGGGTGCGACCCCTCCTCTGCCTTCCCCCCACGAGGAGCCCAGAGGAGCCCAAGAGAGCCCGCAGGGAACAAGCACCCACCCGTGGGCCTTTCTGCATAACAACCCCGCTCCTGCCCCAGCAACAGCTACAGACGTTAACTGCCATCAACTCTGAAAGCAGGCACTGCCTGAAGCCTGTAGTCAACTCCAGACAGGGCAGTTAGTAAGAAAACTTAACTGAGGTAAAGAAAATCAAATCTACTGAAAGCAGAAATAGTTCTGTTTCAGCCAAACCAGGACAACTTGCACCTCAGCTGTGGAAAAACTGCCTAAAAAGTGCGAAAAACTGCACCAGGAGTTCCAGCAACAAAAAGAGGATAGGTCCTACTTCCCACTTGAATGGACCAGTATCTCAGCTATTAACAGTAAGCATTCTTTTGTCAAGAGAGAGGATATAGAGGGTACACACCTCAGGTCACCCTGGGGTTTTACCTGCACGACCACAGAGAGGACATGAGGAAGCGGGACAGAAAAACTACCTTGACCCTAGAAGCATGAGTATGTGAATTGCAAGGAAAAACAATCCAAATGGGGAGTTTTCCAGGAAAATTGCTGCTCCAGTCTCCGGTGGGCACTTCCCCAGACAGAGTGGAAGGGCTGATCTTACTCCTGATCCTATTGGAAGGAAGTCTAATCCATTTTTACAAGAAATGAATGGAGAATCCTATGATCAGTACTAGAGGGGCCTTGCCACCAACCAGGTGGAGGAAGGGGACAACTGGGTTTATGTGACTGTGTGGATTTGATGGTGTGGCATGTCAGACCAACAGGAGTATAAGGCTCTAGTAGATACCGGTGCACAGTGTACCCTAATGCCACCAAGCTATAAAGAGGCAGAACCCATTTGTATCTCTGGAGTGACAGGAGGATCCCAACAGCTAACTGTATTGGTGGCTGAACTAAGCCTGACTGGAAATGAGTGGCAAAAGCATCCCATTGTGACTGGTCCAGAGTGTCTGTGCATCTTTGGCACAGACTACCTGAGAAGAGGGTATTTCAAGGACCCAAAATGGTACCAATGGGCTTTCGGTCTAGCTGCCTTGGAGACAGAGGAAATTAAAAGGCTGTCTACCTTGCCCAGTCTCTTGGAGGACCCTTCTATTGTGGAGGTGCCGAGGGTTGAAGAGCAACAGGTGCCAATTGCTACCACAACGGTGCACTGATGGCAATATTCCACCAACTGAGACTCCCTGATTCCCACCCATAAGCTGATTCGTCAATTGGAGAGCCAAGGAGTGATCAGGAAGACTTGCTCACCCTATAACAGTCTCACATGGCCAGTGTGAAAGTCTCATAAAGAATGGAGACTTACAGTAGACTACTCTGGCCTGACTGAAGTCACATTGCCACTGAGTGCTGTCGTGCCAGACATGCTAGAACTTCAATACAAACCGGAGTTGAAAGCAGCCAAGTGGTATGCCACAATTGATATTGCTAACGTTTTTCTCAATCTTTTTGACAGCAGAGTGCAGGTCACAGTTTGCTTTCACTTGAAGGAGCATCCAGTACAACTGAAATCAACTGCCTGAGGGGTGGAAACACAGCCCTACCATTACGCCATGGACTGATTCAGACCACTCTGGAATAGGATGAAGCTCCAGAACACCTGCAATACATTGATGATATCATCATGTGGGGCGATACAGCAGAAGAGGTTTTTGAGAAAGGGAAGAAAATAGTCAAAATCCCTCTGAAAGCCTGTTTTGCCATAAAACAAAGTAAGGTGAAGGGACCTGGATAGTTTTAAGGAATGAAATGGCAAGACAGACGTTGTCAACTCCCAATGAATGTGATCAACAAAATAACAGCTGTGTCTCCACCAATGAGTAAAAAGGAAACACAAGCTTTCTTAGGCATTATGGGTGTTGGATTCAATTCACATTCCAAATCGCAGTCTAATTGTAAGCTCTTTCTATCAAGTGACCCAGAAGAAGAATGATTTCAAATAGGGTCCTGAGGAATGACAAGACTTCAAACAAATTAAACAGGAGATAGTTCACGCAGCAGCCCTTGGGCCAGTCCAGGCAGATGGATAAGATGTAAAAAATGTTCTCTATGCCACAGCTGGGGAGAATGGCCCTACCTGGAGCCTCTGGCAGAAAGCACCAGGGGAGACTCGAGGCCAGCCCCCAGGGTTTTGGAGTAGAGGATACAGAGAATCCAAGGCCCACTATACTCCAACTGAAAAAGAGATACTGGCAGTTTATGAAGGGGTTCGAACTGCTTTGGAAGTGGTTGGTACTGAAGCACAGCTCCTCCTGGTGCTCTGGCTGCCGGTGCTGGGCTGCATGTTCAAAGGGAGGGTCTCCCCTACACATCATGCAACTGATCCTACATGGAGTAAGTGGGTCACACTGATCACACAATGGGCTCAAATAGGAAACCCCAGTTGTCCAGGATCCTTGGAAGTGATCATGGACTGGCCCAGAAGGCAAAGATGTCGGAATGTCACCAGAGGAGGAGGTGACACGTGCTGAGTAGGTCCCACTGTATAATCAATTACTAGAAAATGAGGAGCAATATGCCCTATTTACTGGTAGGTCCTGCCATATTGTTAGAAAGCACCAGAGATGGAAGGCAGCTGTATGGAGTCCCCTACAACAAATCGCAGTAACTGCTGAAGGAGAAGATCAATTGAGTCAGTTTGCAGAGGTAAAAGCCATCCAGCTGGCTTTAGACATTACTGAACAAGACAAATAGCCAGTGCTTCATCTCTATATTGGTTCATAGATGGTGGCAAATGTCCTGTGGGAGTGGCTGCAGTGATGGAAGCAGAGAAACTGGCAGTGCAGAGCCAAGCCCATCTGGGCTGACGCATTGTGGCAAGATATTGCTGCCCAGGTGGAGAACCTGATTGTGAAGGTACTCAAGCATGAGGTTCATGTACCCAAGAGTCAGACCACTGAAGGACATCAAAACAACCAGCAAGTGGATCAGGCTGCTAGGATTGAAGTGGCTCAGGTGGACCTGGACTGGTAAGGGTGAATTATTTATAGCTCAGTGAGCCCATGACACCGCAGGCCATCAAGGAAGAGATGCAATATATACATGGGCTTGTGATTGAGGGGTGGACTTGACCATAGAACCTATTGCACAGATTTTCCATGAACGTGAAACATGCACTGCA
>NW_009604352.1:48112-64149 GCF_000690535.1 Cariama cristata | reverse complement strand
CCCCCCAGCACGGAGGAGCCGTCCTGGGCGGCGGGGAGAGGTGTGCGTCCCCGCCGCCGGCCGGTGAAACGCGGAGCCGGGAGTCATAGGCTGTGTGTAGTAAACACAGCGTATGTAGGGCGGCGATGAACCTGGTAAAGGTCACATCTTTATGTACAAACGCAGCTCGTCCTAGCTGGTCTCCCGAGCTGTTGTTGCCTTGGGTGCCGTGTTGTGTAGGGATTGATTCACGGACTCTGGCGCGGGTAAAACCAAAGACCTTTATTGTTTACAAGTTTGTGCTTATATAGATTCACTAGTTGTCCATGAGCCCTAGTTTGTTCATGGATTGGTTAACCCCTGCTGTCCACGCGCCGCGGCTAAGCTTTTAATTGGTGCTGTTAATCAAGACGTGCGTCTTCTAGTTTGGGTCTCACAGCTGTGCTTCAAAACATTTTTATTTTCAGCTCACTTTCTGCACTTGCTTCATTACTTACTTTCTCAGACTATTTCCTTCAAGGCTATGTTGTTCAAGGTCGCTCGCAACACTCCCTGTGAATCCCACAGTGTTGTGGCTGCTGGTACGCTCTCCCTGCCAGACCTGCTCCTCGTCATCACACTGCCGTGCAGTTGGCCTTGATCGTGATAGTAATTCCTACAGTTGCTTGTGGGAATCTCCTTTGGCGAAGGGGGGACAGTGCGAGCTGCGTCGCACCCCTCCTTTACCTCTTCCTGCTCCCTGACCGGGGTGACATCTGGGTGGCATCCCATTTGGAAATAAGACCTGGGAACGTTGTTTCTGTTGTGAGGTTTGCTTCTTGAGCTTTAGCTGAGCCTAGCTGAATTGGGGGCTAGCCACATGTTCATACTGAGTAGTAGCCAGCAGTGTACCGATCGCTCAAAGTGTGCCGTGTCTGGGTACATCTTGATGTGGAGCGGTGAGGTGCGGGAGTGTTGGACGAGTAGGAGCAGAGAAATGCTACTGGAGAGCTTACTTCCAAGGAGACCAGGAGGATGGCAGAGCCGTGGTGCAGGCTAACTAGCTGTTTTACACTCCAAGCTGTCCACTTGGACTTCTTCAAAAAAGGTCTGGTAGGTGTGCGTGTATTTCGTGGGCCTCCTGCGTGCTTCTGTGGGTCCTCACTGGGCTTAAGTGCACGTATGGGGCAAATGGGCAAATGACAGCTTTTTGTCATGTTTTCGTGTTATGCTTTGTTACTGCAGCTGCAGAGTTTTAGATTGAGTAGACATGGTACTGTTAAGCTTGTGTGAATGTGGAATGAATGACGGACAAGTTTTCGGGTATTACATTTCCAGTGGTGGTTGAGATGTGGGTGAGGAGGGGAAATATTAAATAAAGTAGGGATACCATGTGCCTGTGCTCTGCATTATCTGACAGTATCCTGCCTTAGTTTTTAACATGTGATAAGTAGTTTTATTCTTCAGAATTAGGGGTGTGAGCTGTCTTAAACCTTTTTTTTTTTTAAATGACATATCTAGTTATTCAAAAAGAGAGGGCTTTTTTAAAGTCCTAGTCTGTGTTCTTCTCAACGTAATGTTTAAACTATTAGCTGTGAAACTGATAAAATATAAAATTAATTGATGGTGTTATGATACCAAATTGTGCAAAAATCCCTGAAAGCCTGAGTTATGTTTCACAGTTTTTCACATAGTGGCCACAAGTTATGTTTGGCTCATCCTGCCATTGTAAAGGTGGTTTTGGGCTGGGATGCCAGGCTGAACTGAAGATGAGCCATGTCATGCTTCCAGCTCTGCAGGTAAGCTCTCAGAGATGGCTTTGGCTGGTGGCAGGTAGGACTAACCTGAGCTGAAGTGTCAGACTGGTGGGTTTGGGTTTTTTTTCCTCTTTTAACTGTGGCACTAGTGAGACCTGATCTGCCTAGCATGTCCTGGGTTAGGGGGTGACTGTCAAGTGGTGTCTGGGAGGCTTCTGCTGCTTGAACGTAAGTGTGTCGCTCCTTGGCATGGTACGGCTTCTGCTCTTGGTGATGCCATCACCCAGGTTCTGACCTCCCTTCTGGCCCGCTTTGCCAGCATCGCTGTGGCCTGGTGACCTGACGTCAATGCCTGTCAGGGAAGGAGGAATTAAGGTCAGCAGCTGGGAAAAGCCTGCCCTGGCTATGCTCTTCCGTGGGACCTGATTTCAGAGAGGCTGGCAGAGGGGAGATCTCAATTGAGGAGGCAAAATCAGGGGGCTGACACACAGCCCTGCCGTCTTCCTGGCTGGAAACTAGTTCCTGGTGATTGACAGCAGGTAGCCGATGCAGAAGCTGTTCCCTGGCCCTACCCTTTCTCCTTCTCCCGGCGTGTGATATTCAAAGCTTGTAGGAACTGAAGTTCATTATAAGAGTGAATGAGTGGGGCAGTATCAGATGCCAAAGAGGTTCAATATTGTTTGAGACCTGGGTAAAAAACCTAGAACTTTAGTATTTTCTTTTGGTAAGGGAAATTCTGCAGCATCTGAGAAGTTCTTAGTGCTGATGTTAAAGGTCAGGTATACTTCTGGGGTATGGAACATTGGCTGTGGATACATACAACGTACATACATGTGATATTACCTATATGTGTTGTCTCTTCAGCGTCGTTCTGATACTTGAGTATTCACTGCTTAATACAGAGACTTCAGAGCTAAGGAGGAGCATTAACTGTTTAACCCCTGAAGCAATGACAGATCTATTGGAAAATTAACAAAGACCCCATTTCACCTCATTTTGTCTGTTGAAAAGTCATGCTTTGTTTTCTGACTCAGTCACCACCAAATCCATAGGGATTCTTGAAGACATGAGGCTGTGTTTTGTGTAACTTATGGTCCCATTAACAGTTTTATGGTAAATATATTTTTATTTAAGGAGTAATAAGTCACATGTCATGATGTTTTGTTTCTTATAGGTCTGGAAAATAAATGCCCTTCAGGAATGCTTGAGTCAAGGGCAACATGTACCTTGCTGAATTTTTTAGGTTAAAGCTATGCAGCTGTTCAATGGCTTGTCCCAGTCTCTTTCTCCCTCTCCTTACCCCCAGTATTTGTCAGGTTTAGCAGTGATACTCTCTAACTTTGAAGTCCTCAAAGTCCTGGCTGTTGCCAAAATACTCCAATATTATGTGCAGAAAAAATCTGCCATCTCGAATTGGAGGTGCTCTTGTCCAAACCTGACAGTGTCAGGCCCAAATAAAGTACACAATTTCTAGCTTTATCCTGTAACACTGTTTACTCTCCTTTCCTACGTAAGTTTTTCTCAGCTAAATAAGATCTGCATGGCAACATCCATGCTAGGAACAGAGATGACTTCCTCTAACGTGGTATTTTTATAATGCAGAGTTTGATCAGAGAGAAAGCTTTTGACAGCAAGTGCTTAATCAGGATCTTCCAAAAGAGATTCCCTCTGCCCACTGCCCTGGCCTTGCATGGTGGCAGTTTAATCCATGAAATAATCTGTGCACAGAAATACAGCTGTCAAATGTAGCTTTTGGGATCATACTGTTGGCTGCTTCCAGGGTTTATGTGTTTTGATCTTTCAAGATTGTGAACAAATACAAGTTTTCTCTTTTCATCTTGTGGTCCTTGTCATTGATAGAGGGGACACAAACACACACAAAAGAAAGAAGTGAGGCCTTTTCCTAGAAGGTCAGAATTTGTTAAAACAGTTATAGGTTAGTGGTTAACTCACCTTAAAATGTAATGAGTTAGTGCTGCTTTTTGTTATGACATAAGAAAATGAAATAAGGAGTCTTTGAAGCCACTTCAGACTTCATAAATATTAACAGGCTCTGCAGTCTTCATAGAGAGTAAGTTCTGGATGTTTTCTCTTCAGCTTAACAGTACAGTTTCTTTTGCACAGTAAATCTCCTTGCCTTGACTAAACTGAAAGAATGTTATGGATGCAAACCAAAAATACTGTATTTGTGGTTCGGAGCGCTCTTGCTGGTTTTCCCCTCCTCTCTTTAACACGCAATCATTTCTCCTGGTTTGTGTTCTGGTAGCAGTAAATTTAACTCCATGACTTACGAGACCAGGTCTTCAGAGGTGCTTAAATGATTGAAGATGCAGTTTTTTGCTTCTGAGAATAGCAGAAAGTAAAGATTCCCAACATGTTCAGTTGCTTTTGAAAAATCCTTTCTGTTTGCATCTTGGGTTACCATAGGTGTTTAATACTTGCCTATGTTAATGAGGGGAAAAAAACCACTGGCAGTATTTTCTCAGCATGCCTTGAGAATACAAAAAATTCTCTTTTAGTTTAAAAACTACATCTGCATCTTAACAGAAACAGAAATTCCATTTAGTTGCAGCTTCTTACAAATCCTGAGTTAATGCAGCAAGCTCTTTGTCACGGTCTGTGAGGAACGCATCACCTGTTCTAGATACTCATGTTAACAAGAATGCATCAAACTTACTGTAGAACTTGTTCTAGGTGTCTCATCAGTGACTGAAGAGAACTAGTCTTTTTATTTCAGAGAATCACAGAGTGGTTGGGGTTGGAAGGGACCTCATGAGGCCATCTGGTCCAACCCCCTGCTCAAGCAGGGCTACCTTGAGCTGGCTGCCCAGGCCCATGCCCAGATGGCTTTTGAATATCTCCAAGGATGGAGACTCTACAGCCTCGCTGGGCAACCTGTGCCAGTGCTCGGTCACCCTCACAGTGAAAAAGTGTTCCCTGATGTTCAGAGGGAACCCTCCTGTGTTTCAGTTTGTGCCTATTGCCTCTGGTCCTGTCACTGGGCACCACTGGAAAGAGCCTGGCTCTGTCCTCTTTGCACCCTCTTTTCAGGTGTTATGTACATTGGTAAGATCCCCCTGAGCCTTCTCTCCTCCAGGCTGAACAGTCCCAGCTCCCTCAGCCTTTCCTCACAGGAGAGATGCTCTGGTACCTTTGTCGGACCCTCTCCAGTACGTCCATGTCTCTCTTGTACTCGGCACCCCAGAACTGGACACAGTACTGCAGCTGTGGCCTCACATTTCCCAGTAAGCTATAAAAATAAAAAACTTCTAAAGTAAATTTTGAGCATGTTTTTTTAGGATGCAGGTCCAAGAGGTCACTTTGGTGCTGTAAGTCACTCATGCAGCTTCTCCGAGTAGTTTTGCTCTTCCACAGAAGTTGATGTTCCGTGTTAAAAAAAACCCAAACGCTTCAGGGTTTTCGTGATCCCATCAATGCAGGCAGGCTTTGACAAGTCTTTTGACCTGTGATGAAGGGATTTATGACTACGTTTGCTGACTGCGCATGCCTAATAAGTGTAATCATTAGATGCTGAGTCACATGGGTACGTGTATTTCTTGGGGTGTGTTTGTATGGACTGCTGTCTGAAACAGAGCTCGTTTCAGTTTTGAGTGAATGCTTGCTTATGTTTGTGAGGTCACATCCTTGCTGTGGGCCGGTTTGGTTCTCCAGCAGCCATCCCCGGCTGCGCCGTACTCCGTCGGGGCTGACCTGCCTGCTCCCTCGGCACTTTCTACATTGCTGCGTTTCCCTTGTCACATGCCTGAAGGTGAGCATCTGTCTATAAACTAAACCGAGTGAAGTTCGGATGCTTCCTTGTGCTACCACATCTGTTTTGTATGCCTGTATGGGTAATTCTGTAGTCAATGTTGAGTACAGAATTGTAAACAAGGTTTTTATTTTTAGGTCAACACTTCAGGTGCAGAATAAAACTATTAGTGTAATACTGGTAACACTGCTCATGGGCAGGAGGGAGAGAGGAGAACGAGAAAAAGGCGTGAAGCACACAATACCACTTTATCCTTCGAATCCTCATCAAAGTCTGTGAGGAGGAGACATTCTCATTTCTTGACCATTGAGTGTCCCCTCCTGTGTATCTAGGTGTGTGTAGTTGGTTAAGATTTTTTTTTTAAGGTTCTTAAAGGATATGGCAAAATTATGTGGAAAAAGCAGTTAGCAGTTGCTTGCCTTCTCTGTGTCCAAATACAATGGTTAATAGACACATTTTAAATTTCCATAGTACTCCCCTGAAAGTAACTGCACAACACGAGAGGTCTATACTTATCTTAATTAAAGGAACAAAGCCATGCACTCCATGCTGGCCTAATGTATGCAATTAGTGACTGAGTGCAATTGGTTTCCAACCGCTAGAACTGTCTTATCAGAGTTCGCGATAGGACTGTCAGCAGTTTGCATTAGTATCTGGCATTACTAACGCTTGGCATTTTTTGCCGTGTTGTAAAAGCCACTTGTTCCTTCAATATTCATTTCAGGTATCAGGTTGCTTATATACAGGACACTTCAAATTCACTGGTTTGGAAACCAGCCAATTCTCGGAGACTGAAAGTTAGTACCAGGTTTTTCAACGAAGGATAAGCAAGCATCTTTAGATGCTCAAAGCAGGGTTTATTTCATAACCTGAAGTTTATCATTAGCTTAAAATTTGAAAAGTGGCTTCTTCAAATTAGAAATGTGTATACAAAAGAGAAGTCTTAGAAGTGTTTTAGCTCTAGAGCTACCTTCAGAAAAAAGTCCTCCAGCCTCTCACCATGGATTTTACTACATGAGGCTCCACATTCCTTCTACTACCTTCAGAAAAAAGTCCTCCAGCCTCTTACCATGGATTTTACTACATGAGGCTCCACGTTCCTTCTGTGTTCAGGAAATGTTTTGTGTGTTTTTCTTCCCCTCTCTCTGGATCTCATCTCTGCATTCCCAGGTGTGCACAGTAACTGCATTTTAAAATAACTTGCTGCACTTTTCAAGGTTAACAGCATGTTGTAATTCCTGAGGAAAATGTAGCAGGGCTACAGAGAGGCATGAGGATTTATAACGGTCGGCAGTATTTAAGCAGTGTCACAGCCATAGGGATGGAGAAATGTGAAGCCTCTAGAGAAGGATCTCTTAAAATGTGGTTTGAAGGGCATGCATAGTCCATGATGCTGCATTATGAGCCTGACAAGGATATCTTCCCCCCTGCACCCCCCCCTTGCTTTTGGTGGAGCCAGATGATGTCTGTAGCTGTCCAGCTTCAGGGTCCTTTCCTAGTTACGTTAGGACTGATGTGGGTGTCTAAATCCTGTAATTTACTCCAGATCTGAGTCTAGGGAGCTGTATAGTTGTGTGCTTTGGGCACAAGCTGCTTCCCCAGACACTCCTGTAGCAGTGGGACCACTACTAGTAGTGGGTTTTGGACCACTATCAGTAGTAGGTTTTGTTCCAGGGACAGCATGCTGCTAGAAACTGGGTGAGCTTATGCTTTCTGGGTTGTCTGGAGAGAGTAGCATGCCCAATTTGAGCCTTAGAGATCGGAACAGCAGAGAAGACATCAGTCTGAAAATATCCATAACCCCGTTTTGGGAGTGAAGGGAACAGTAGCCTGGGTTCTGAGCATTTTGTAAGATGAACAACTATTGTAGCAAGATACCACGTTGCAACAGGAAAAAGTAGAATGTCCAGCACCCAAAGGTGAAATGCTATGTACCTTCGGTGTGATGTTCCTTGCACTTACGGGGCCCTTGATAAGCATGACTTTGGCTACCTGGTTCAAAATCAAGTTGCAAGATGATCTGTAGTCCAGGATCCTGTCTCTGAACTCACTTTTGAGTTTGGCGCTTTCTTCGTCTTTCCTATAGCTCACCTTTGCCCTTGTGAGACAGGGAGTAATGCCGGTGGAGTTGCCTGCACATACCATCCCTGAAGATCCTGGCTGTTTCCTCTTGCTGCGTGTAGCCGAGAGGTTCGGTTCCCAGCAGCTGCCGTCCTCGGTGTGTGGGGCAAAGGTAGCTGTGAAGCGTGGGACCCGAGAGCAGCAAAACATCCAAAGCATGCTCGTGTGACTAATATTAGGGTAACTTTGGAGTGTGATCATCAGATAATATTAAAAACCAGCTCTGTAGACTAGTAAGTCTTGCATCAGCTTGCGAGGATTGTGTCATTGGAAGGAATGGGAATACGTGGAGTCTGTATAACTTATGTTCTTTACGTAGTCTGACTTTTCAAAGCATTAAACCATATCTAGGCATTATTCCAGTTTGTTTAACTTTATAATTCTTTGCATTTCTGCAGTGCTTTTATCCAAGATCTTCATGCTTCTCTTAAAGGCTAATCTACAAAGCAACCCAAAAGATACCACCAAGTGTCTGAGATCACCTTTTGTACGAAAATATAGTGTGGCTTGGTTTTGTGTAAAACCCTGAATGATCTCAGCAGCTCTGTGGGATTGCCTGAGGTCTTGCAATGAGGAATGTCTTTCCCAACAAGCCATGGCTGGACACATTGATCCTTCAAGAGAACTGCCAGCTGCTACAGGGTTTTGAGTTCCCAAGATTTTCTTCGGATGTAAGAGCTTCCTGGAAACTTGCAGTAATTAAAACTAACGTCAAACGTTTGCAAAACACTGCAGAAATGAGGACTGTGGTGTCTTCCAGATTATCTGGAGCTAGCCCTGTTTTGTTTCAGAGAAATGTTCTGGATATAAAGATTTCAGTGCTTACAAAAGGGTCTGGGCCTATTTTGAAGGATTTTTGCCTTCCCTTCCCAGCGAAGTTGCTTATGAGATTGATGAATCTACGCACATTAAACAGCTCTTATTTTTACTTTCAGTTATGGTAATAACCCACCAAAGTGGGATAGTTCTGATTTCCCCAGAAAACTGTATTAGGAAACATTTTTACAGCAAATACACTTTTTCTAAAGCTACTTCTGCTTCTTTCCTTTTTCTTCTGGTAGCAACCTTTCCCCAGTTTGAGGGCTCTGCCAACGACGATTTCCTCTAACGCTGGATCACATAGCCCTCTACAAGAACACATTGAAAACAAGTGAGGCACAAATACCATTCCTTGGAATATTTTACGGGAGGAATGTGGAGCTCATTTTGCTTAGCGGTTTGAATTTGCCCGTTGAAGCTCTCTGACCTTCGGCAGTCCTCTGTTAAAGCGGAGCAGGGACAGCATATGCTTTTTGAGTAAGAAACAATGACCAGCATTTTCAGTATGATTTTCCTGGTGCAATGCAAGCTTGGCTGTGTGCAGTGTCTCCTTCAGATTTCACTCAGATGCATACGGCTATCCTGGTTGGAGGCTATGGGATCTGTTCAAAACGGATTTTCTGTTTTGTTCTTAATACTTTGAAATTGCATAAATATTTTTGTCTTTAGAGATAAGCTTTAAGTATTAAGCTGTTGTCTGTGACTCATTAGTCTACTGTTGGTGACAATTTATTGTCTTTGTTAAATCATGGAAAATCTTTCTGTGCAGTTTGTATTCCTTATTGTCTGAAGCAAACTACATCTGTTTATTTTACCCTGAAGGTGACTTTCTTCTCAGCTAGCTAAAAGTTCATCATAATATCTGAGGGCTAATAGGAAAGTACAGCAGACCTCGCTTATTGCACAGAGAATTTCATGTGTGTATTTAACTGTTGAATGATTGTGTTAGATGAGTTTCGGAAACACTTTGTGGACTGACGCAAAAAAGAGTGTTTGTTTGCTTTAAAGGTAGTGATTTGCTTTTTTTAACTTTCTCCTCCCTTGTCAAAAGCTCCAGCTGAATGAAGTGTTGGTAGTTACATTGACTGGCATTTTCTAGAGCTTTTTTTTAATTCAGTGATTAAATTGTTATGAAATTAATACTGTATTCTTGTAAAAGTCAGAAGAAAAGTGGGTAAGGACAGCTGTACTTACTGGAAACGCTAAGAAGGGGTTGCACCTTGAAGATGACTGTCTGACCACAGATTGCTCGTTATCTGAAATGGGAGATGAGAAACCACGTTTAGGAAGTAGATGCATCGCTGGTGTTTCCGAACCGTGGAGGAAGTGCCAGGCACCAACTCTTGAAGTAGATTAGCTACAAGCATGCAAATTTTCTTTCTTACAAGTTGATAATCATTTGAAGTAACTGATTTTTCTTTTTTAAATAAAGATTAACCAGTAGATTTAACTGTTAAAGTAAAATTTTTTCAAAACACAGTCATTACTAGTAGTGTAAGTATTGTCACAGGAGTGTGGGGGAGACCAAAGCGCTCTGCCTGGCGAGGTGGAAAGGAAAGCTCGCCTGCTAGCCAGTCTGCTAAAGAAAACATCTTCATTTAAAGGTACTCAGTTGTGTGAGGTTCAGTAGTCCTGTCATTCCTGAAAGGAGGCAGCTTCTGTCCCCCCATGTGCTCTTGTACACACCCTCATGTAGGAATGCCAGTATGAAGTGGTCTGACTTCTTCTGTAGCCTTGTTAACTTATATACCAAATCCAAAGACTTTTTCCCGTACACATGTGAGCTCTTAGTCAAAGGTCTTAGGGCTAGTTTTACGCAAATTGGACCAAACTTTCCAATTTTACTATCTGTCATGATTCCTGGGCACCCAGAAACTTTTCCACTTACTGGAAAACGTTCTAGTTCAGAAAAACTTGCTTTCGTGTCTTCTGGGACGTGTGGCTGCCTCTTCTGACGGAGAGGTTGTAGCAGGGCGTGGGTTTTGTTCTGCTTGTTGCGATATGGCTGTTGGCGGCCTGACGCCTCTGGTATGCTGTGGGCCATCAAAGTTGAGTGCAGCAATAAAAACCCGGAACAGTCCTTGATTAAAACTGCTGTTTAGTTTCTGAAGATTTTGTACTATCCAATAAACAGAAGGATTTGGCAGGAGTATCAGTAGGATATGAACTATCCCTTCATTGTGCATTTACAGCTTTTCTTTTCACCCTAAAGACAATGTGTTCGTGTTTCTTGTGATCTTGTTTTCCATGACTTAAGTCTTGCTTAGAACAGACTCCCGTTTACAGCCATCCAAGTCCCTGCTCAAGTTTAGTCAGCCTGCCTAGATCCTGCAGCTGGATGAAGGCCTCAGATGCCTACAATAAAGAAATCCAAAGATGTAATCTTTCTTTTTTTTTGCCCCCATCCCACCCCTTCAGCAAATTTGATGCTCTGTAGTTTGCTTCTTAGAATCCCTAAAATTCCAAGCCTCTTGGAATCCCTAAAATATTCAAGAATAGTGTGGTATAATGTTTTTTTAAAGTGTTTGGGTTTTTTGTTTTCTGTGTTGTGTTTTTTTTTTTTTAAACTTCAATGGCAGTTATGTAAGCAAATGAGGGGTTGGTGGGAGTTCGGTGCTATCTGGTGGTTTGATCATGTCTTGCAGTCTTCGGCATACTTCTGTCATTAATGCAAAAAGTCTCGGAATTCCAAGTTTCCACGACTTGGAGAGACTGTGTCTATTAAAACATTCGTGTAGTGTAAACAAAAGGCTTGATATCCCCAAATCCAGAATTTCAGTCTGGTAATTAAACTTTTAGGATCCTTCTTGAACAGTGAAATCCATAGTTTAGTTTTTGAAATTCCAAGATTTAAATATGTGAATATTAGTGAAGTAATTGGGAATAAGTTAGAGATGGAAGGAGTCCTGGTTAAGAGACTGACAGAAGTGTCAAAAATGTTGCTCTCTGCCTTTGTTTTTCCTCCTTCCCCAGATATCTTAGGGAGTTTTCAGGAGGTCTTTTGGAGGTCTGTGGGTGGTCTGTGGACTTCAGCTGGTGAGATGGTCTCTCAGTTTTACCATGAGGCACCACTGTCTTCTCTCTGGCTTTGACTTGGAAAATGAAACCATTTCTTAGGAGTGTCTGGATGAAGAAAGGTGAGATCTCTACAGGAATCTCCTTTGTGAACTTAGGAAGCTTTGAAACGGGTGCAGCTGAAGTGGTTTTATGGTGGCTTGTGGGGCAGGTGGGTGCATGCAAGGAATAACGCTCCCTGCCCCTTCCTTCCCTGCCCCAACCATAACTGCTGGGAAAGATACACCGTGTATATATGGCTCTTTTTCTTAAAGTACTTTGACCTTTGGACCTTTATCATTGCTAACTGAAGTGTCATCATGGCATAAATAAACTGGTCAGCTCAAGTAGTGTAATTCTGGCCCTCATCCCAGTCTTAGAGGCAGACGTAAATGCCATCCTGTAGCTGGCTTTTAAGTTGCTTGGTCTGATTGAAATGGTGACTGAAATAATCTTATTTCTTCTCCCTTGGTTTCTTCACTTTGTTACTAAACTCTCCGTCCTTGTATCTTTGTGTTAATTTGAATCTATTTCAAGTCTGAAGACTCAGTGATGTGCCAGGTTGCTATTTACTGTCACTGGGTTTGTATCATCTTAGCAGCCTGACAAGCTTCGCAGTATATTTGTGACATTTTGAGATGAGAAAATACTTTGTTTTGAAATAGAGTATGCAAAAAGTATGGTAGATCAGAGTGCTTGTACAGGCTTCATTAATAAACCAAAGAGCTGATCCATTAAGTGCAAACAACATTGGGTTCATAGGTTACCTCGTGATTGGGATCAGAAACCCAAACTGGCAGAGATTTTTTTTTTCCTGCCTCTTCCTTGTGTCCAGTACATCTCGTTGTGAAATATGGTGGAAGCCTTACTAATATGGCTCTGTCAAGAGAGGAGCTGGTTTCTTTTGGGAGAAATGCCACTTAGTGTGTAGCTACACTTCGGTGATGTTGCCAATAGCAGGCTCCCCCTCGGTAGAGGAGGGGAGCTGGGTGTGTTCATGTGCCCTGGTTTATTTAAAGACTTGCTTTAAGATATCTTATTCCAGTTGTTTCAAGCAGCTTCAAAAATGTAGTTGTTAACTCCTGTGTACATTTTTTTTGGTCATCTGCAGATATGAGGCAGTAGATATAACAAGCACCATTAAAATGTTAATTTCCTAGAAATATGGCCAAATTAGTAAGAACTGGGCTAGTTTATGGTAATAGCCTTAGCTGGCTGGTTTACTTGTTGGGGAGAGGCTTTGTATCTTCCTTACAGACTTACATAATGTGTCATTTCTGTGTTTTCTTGAAATTATGGAATTTTTTGTTTAGTTTTCCTCAACTATATGCATGCTTTAAGGAAGCCTCAAAATTGCTCATAGTCTGGCTGCGTATCTCCATCTTTCCTCCCCGTTCTTCCGTCAGCCATGCATGCAGCCATGTATGCCAAACTGCTGAAGGTGGAGAGCCGAGCTGCTCTCTGTGTGTCTGGAGTTGAGTGGGTTACGATTGCTGACCGAAGGTCATTTGTGGCAGTGTTGAGTGTCTTGAGTGATGAGTTATTTTGGTTTTGTTTGCAAAACAAAGTTGGTTTCGTGAACTAATAAAATTTGGGAGAAAACATAAGAATGTGTGGGAAACTAAACTGGAGTAATGTCTCTTTTTTTTTTTTCCTTTTTTTTCCCTCCCATGTATTTCCCTTGCAGGCTCCATCATTCTTTCTGAGGTTATTCTACTTCCCAGCATAGACTCACACTGTCGTCCCCCATCCGTAACTGCTGGTGGAGTGAGGGGACACCCTCTGCCCAGCCTCACCTTCATGGTTCTCCACCAGTTGCCTATTTAACTGTCGCAACTGCTAAGCACATATGACAGCCTCTCCTGGGCTGGACTGGTGTCCGTCTTCGATCCTTACTTGCAGCAGTTAGCGGTATCACCAAAATTGGTTTTCCTTAACAGTGGTTGCTACTATGTACAGAGGTTATCGGGGAAGAGTGTGGAGGAGATGCCCAGACTACGTGTGCTTCTTGGAAGAATCAGGTTTAATAGCAGAAATTTCCACTTATTTTTGCTGTCCAAAGCATGTTAAAATCAACACGTGAAATGAGAGATCTGCAGTTATGGCAGAATACCCAAGCAGTTTACTGAACAAAAGACTTAACTTACAGGATTGTGATTATATTCCTTATGGCCCCTCTAGTTCCTCATAGGGTTGGATACTCTGCTGCCTGGTGTGGCTATACCAGCTTGGGTGTTGGTTTGGATTTGTCTCTTCTTTTTTTTTTTTTTTTTTTTTTGTTATTTCAGGATTACTATTGCAAGCATGAGGACAAAGAGCAGATACTCTGCCTACTGAGGGAAAGATGGAGTTTGAAATGCGAGAGAATAGAGGTTTGCTCCTGTAAGGAGCAGTCTTAAGCCTGCTATTTCACTATGTTAAGAAAAGTCATTTAAATAGTGACATTATTGAAACAAGTAATTGCAGTTCAGAAATCAAAACTGTCTTTCGGGCACAGTGATTGAATTCTCTTTATAGCAAACGTGCCAACAGTGCTGATGGACTTACGTGAAGGGTTGCTGCACTCTGAAGAAATGGAGGAGGAGTCCATGATACCTAGAGGACAAGTTTGGTGCTCTCCTGTGTCACGCAACTTCCTCTGCTATTTCCAAACTCTGCTACGTGGAGAAAAACATCCCTCTCCTCTTTTGACAAGCCGTGTGGGTGGGATGAAGGAGGCTGTTTCCCAGCGGAGCTGCTGTTCACGTTTCTGTCAGTCTGGTGGCAGCTTGACCTTGAATTTTTTACTGTGTGATAAGATTCCAAGGAATAGTTTACATGGCTTTTACAAGCGGCTGTGTAGTACAGACAGTGCCAGAAATGAAGCTGATGCATGAATCCAGACTTACTGTATGAAACTTGATGTTTCTCTGTTACTCCTTCATTTAACTTGGGTAAATCCCTCCTTCATGTGTCATGCAGCACAGCAATCTTTCATGCAGTGACCTTTTATGTGTTATATGTGTAAGTTTTTACACAATACTTCATGCCCCTTCATTTAGAAGTTGACATGATGAGGAATTACAACACTGCAGACTTGCATGATCCACATAGTGTTTTTATTATTTTTTTTTTTCCCTGCCCTGTCTCTTCTGTGCCTGTAGCACCAACTTCGGGAGCATTTTCATGTTTTTGTTGGGAGGAAGGGAGAAGGAACAGAATGAGCAACAGCACTGCTTCTTGCATGGAAATGTGTGGGATTTAGGGATTATACACATTCTTTGTAAGCTCAAGGCCAGTATATAGGAAGGAAATTAAAGGATCTTAATTATAGTGGGTTGTAATTGGCATGTGCTAGCTGTATCTTTGTAGTTCTTCATGTACCAGCAATATTGAAGTTATTTACCCATGAGGAGAAAAGTTAAAAAACTTTAAATCACTAAAATTATTTTTGTGACTGTATGGCAGTTGGAGAGCTACTGGTGTTTGGTAAAATACTCAATTCCTTCTCTCGGCTGTGTCCGTCATTGATTTCTGTAGTGGGCACATCTGAAACACTTGGGTTTTGATGTGTTTCATTTTTGCAACATAAGTATTTCAGAGGCTTAATGAATTCTCAGATCAGCAGTAGGATAGCTGAAGCTTGCAAAAGCAAGTTGCCAAGTGTTGTGCACAAAATCACCGCATCCTGGGAATCTTCCGCTGAAAACTTGCATCTAGATGGTTTCATGGTAACTTGTAACAAAGGCGTTAATGTTGGCTTCTGCTCAATTGTCTCCCTAAATTGAGGGAAGCCCCTCAAAACAGACCATTTCGCTATACTCTGGCCCTTAGCCTTGTTCTCATTGAGGTGCCCCCATAGCTGAATGGTTTGGGGAGTACGAATGTGGCCCTGCGGTTGCTC
Organism: Cariama cristata; assembly: GCF_000690535.1. Taxonomy (NCBI): domain Eukaryota; kingdom Metazoa; phylum Chordata; class Aves; order Cariamiformes; family Cariamidae; genus Cariama; species Cariama cristata. The sequence continues at coordinate 48,788 of NW_009604352.1, read as the reverse complement.
TGTGAACAAAAAGGTAGGGGAGTTCGTTTTATCATTGCATACGTAACACGCCAGTTGTAGGGCTGTGGTCTTTTGCCTGGTAGATTTAATAATTCCTTCTGTATGGTCTTGCCATAAGTGAAACCGTGTTGCATAGGTAGCTTGGCACTGTGGTGGATGTGAAGTGTTGCTCAAACATGCAAGTGGCCTGAGCACGGTGCTGCAGGTGTGTGTTGGTAAGGGCTGGGGCGGGCTTCTCTTTAGCAATGAGTTGTGTGCTCTCAGCTGTGCTCAGTGGAGGTACCTGCGCTCCATGGAGGTCGGCAGAGATTAGTCAGGCTACAGTTGTTAGCTGTGAGCTGTGTCCTTCAAACGTGTACCTCTTAGTTATCTTTTTTTGTTGTAAGTGAATAGCAAGGTGAAATCTTTGTTTATATAAAAAAAAAAGGGAATATGTAGTCATTCTTCAAAACTAGACCATGTTACGTACCTTTGTTCTGTTTCTGAAGGTTGCTGGGTGAGCTGTGAGCAGTCACCCTGAGCAGATGAAGTTCTTGCCTGCTGCTGAGAGTCCTCTCAAAGAAATACCTGCTAGGTCTAAGCCGTTCTGCATAGACCTTGGAAGGCTGTTTTCAAAGTGTCTTTCTCTAAGCCTGGATTATGGTTCATTTCCACGGAGTCTTCCCCCCCCCCCCCA
>NW_009604352.1:17507-48081 GCF_000690535.1 Cariama cristata | reverse complement strand
CCCAGCAGTACCCCCATTCTCTGATTTATCTGTATTTATCATCCAAAGATGATGAACACGCAGCTGAGATTATGAAAAACGCAGTCAGCATTGAACAGGCATTGGTCTCAATAACTTGCAGTTTTTTTACTTGAAGGTACGGATTAAAATTCTTCCTCAGGACTGGCAGGACTAACACTTTCTAAATAGTCAGTGATCAGCTTCCATAATAAACTTACTAGTCTGAAAAAGATATTCCATGCTAGTATGTGTACTTCTGACTTCAAATGTTTGTTTTAAAGTAGATTGTAAAAGGGCAGCTTTATTGGGTGCTATGTCAAGCTAGGCTTCTTACACTTCCACTTGAACAGTGGAAGAGGAGATATATGCAGTGATAGCCTAATCTTACCCTGCGTTAGTCGTGTCCCGTCCTTCCCCCCATCTGTCACCCCCATGTCTCTGTTTTTCTGGGCAGAAGTTGTGGTGCTTGGTTATGGCAGTGCGTCCCCTGTGCCCTGGCTTCTTACTTGGTTGAAGCCCAGCCAGACCTGAGCTGCCTGAGGCTTCTTGAACACGGACGCTCTTGCTGAGCTGATGATGTTCATCTTCCTGTCTTTGCCGTCAGCTCCCCTCACTAGTAGACAAAATTCAGAGTGAGGAAGCAGAAAAAAAGCCTTTTGTCAATGCCAAACTGTGACAAGCTCTACCCCCAACCTTCAGAGGAGGGACTGAAGCTCTGCGGTGAGGCTGATTTCTGACATGTGCCTCGTGGCAGCTTCATAAACAGTCTTTAGGGTGAGGCTTTGCAGTAAGCGGCTCTTGGACTGTCCAACTGGATGTTTGACCTGAAGTATTGCCATTTCTCGGTTTTCAGTGAGAAATGATGACGTCATTCTGTACAGAGAACTTAATTTCTTGCATGGTCCTGGATGATGTAAGTCTTACATGGGTCCCATTCATGAAAGCCTGCGTTGAGTGAGGTTTATGTCCCTTCTGTGTGCTTAAGTGTCTTGTTGAATTGAGCTTAATGTAAAGTTTTCTTGAAAGGTGCCAACTTCATCTCTACAAAACCACTCCTTGTTGATCAAGAAGGGACGCTGTGGGTAAGGTTTGGCGTTCTTCACAGATGTGAGCCTTCTGGAGAGCAATTTGGGAGAAGTGTGTGCACAGGGGGAAGGAAAGCTCAGCAGACAAGGAACTCTTAAGTGCAGTTAGCTGATCTTGCTCTGGTTAGTTTCTTAAATATTAATAAGTACAAAATGTTCAGACAATGACTTGAGATGAGATTCTGTCTATTAAAATGAGAAATTGGGGGGAAAAATCATGTAGCAAGAGGAAGCTTTTTGCACAGAGCAGTATGTAGAGCTGGCCTGTGAATCTGTTGTAGGCTTAGATGTAATCACTGAGGTTTCCAGTTTTAGACACGTCCAGAAAAAAACACGCCAAGCTTTGTTTTCAGTATCAGTTGATATGTGGATGGGCTGAGTGTATCTTGTGTTTCTGCTCTCCTGTCAGCTCTTTTACGATGACACGCAGGAGCATTTCAATGAAGAAGTAATGAATATGTAATGTAATCCTGATATTTTCCACTCCCTCAATTTGCACGCCCCTCCCTCACGATAAGACCAAAACATCCAGATGTTGACACCGTGTCTGTATTTGTTCATTCACACACAGCCTGGCTTTTTTTGGATACTGGAGCTCTTACCTCGGACTTCTGCAGAAAGGCGTTTGAGATTGAAAGGAGAATGTGGAGGAGATGGGGTGTAAAGATGAGAACTAGGGTTATGCTAGATTTACTTCAACTCCAGGGTCATCTTCAGCTTTCTGAAACACTGAAACACACATTTTTCTAGCAAAAGGAACACAGGTGCTTTGAAGGTTATTTTGCTGTGTCAGTCTTGTATGGCCTTTTCATCCTAAGATTAAATTAATCTGTGATGTTTTAGTGGGATTTTTTGTTGATTTTTTTCCCTCAGACTCCAGCTGAAGCAATGCTGTTTGACTTCGTGTAGCACGTTTGTGTTTTGTTCATGGCTAAGGAAAACTGAATTGCTGTGTTGTGAAGCAGAGTCCTTTCTCCAACAAAGCTCACATGAAGATCTAACTGTTCAATCTCTGCCTGGTCTACCAAGCCATGTACTCTGGTTCAGCGTATTCTTGTGTAAAAACTAAATGCAACAACAGAAAACGAAAACCTATAAGCCACTTGTAGGAGACTGTGGGACGAGTTAGGGCAGATTTCAGACAGCAGCAATGGACTGAGTGCTGCCCTGCCGCGAGTTCCCCCCTCCCTCCTGCATCCCAACCTCTTCCATGTTCTTGCAAGAGCAGAGCATGGGGGGAGCAGTGGCATGAAGGCGTGGGGGTATGTCCGTAGGAGCAAGCCCCGTAACCGAGTCCCTCCAGACTGCACCAGGCAGGCTGGCTCTTGCCATTCCCCAGCAGCTGGTTGTTACCTTGCTGAAGGCTCTATCTAAATGTAAGCAGAAAAAGCTGTGCTAGATCTTATAATTTTTATGTGAGAGTTTGGGAAAACTTGATTTTTCTCTACTTAGCATAAGTTTGGAATGTGTGTATATGTTGGTTTGGGGTTTTGGGTCTTGATACATTCGTTTAAACTGAATGTCTGAAAGTTTTAATTAAGGGTTTTCATATTAGGTCTGAATAAAGTCATCTCTTCTCTGGCCCTCTGTGGAAGGAATAAAACCTCAGCCTTGAAAGATTTGCTTTAGCAACTAGATATTAATGACAATTTAAAAAACCCACCTTTAAAGATTATTTTAGTTTGTTTTTTGTTTTAAGTGTGGAAAATATAGACCTTTTTCACTAATCAAGCCCTGTATACATAAACCGTTGCCTAGTTTTTTACTAGATGGTTTGAGACTTCAGGATAATTTTTACAGACCGCTGTTTAATTTTGCTGGTTTGACCTCTGCTACTGCAACAAGAGAAATAAAAACCACCTTCTTAAAAACCTAGGTGCCTGAATAGCCTTATTTGTAAGCATGTTAATGTAAGATATCCTCAGTATATTATGACAGAGGACCTGCTAGTATTATTAGATCTGGCTGAGGTGCAACAAAGTTGGACCTAAATCAGTCTTGCAGAGTCAGCGTCTGCCTTACTGTGCTCTGCAGCACTTTCTGTTATGGCAGTGAATGTGGGAAAGATCTCCTGTTGCTTACATTAGCGGTGGGGTGTTCGTATGCAGAAATAAACTTGGTTGGGGAGGATGGATTTGATTTTATTTTGCTCAAGTTAGTAATTTGCAATCATCATATACCGGTCTTAATTCTTATTTATTGCTTGTGTGTTGTGTCGTAGTGAGAACAATTATTATCACACGTATGACAGTGTTGGGAAATTAGAGCATTTACAAAGCATGGAGTTAAAATATTTGTATTTTTATTATAATTTCATGATATTTGTTTATGGTTAGTTTGAAAGCAGAGGGAGATGCAGGTCTGCATTCGCACTCTGAGCTCTGCATGTGCAAAACTGCATGTTGATTTGGTGTTGCTGGTATGGGGAGTTCCTAGAAACAGCTTGAAGCTTATAGCTGTACCAGCTGAGTCCAGGATGTGCATGGGTAGTTGGGCAGGGGTGAGAGGGTGAACAGCTATGATGGTGAAGCAAGTGTTTTGATATTTACTTACTATATTTTACAATAAATCTAATTCTAGATCAGATTCTGGTCTTATATTTTACAAAAGCTCCCTCAAGCTTATCTAAATTTGACCCAAGTCAGTTGGAATAAAAAAATCTCGGAGGAGCTTTTTTCCTAGTGAGCCTGTAACTGCCAAAATGTCACCATATTTATTGATCTTTATCTCAAAAAAAAGTTGCAAGTTGCAAGAACAGGCTGCTGACATAAAAAGCCTGTCTTAGATCGCGCATTTGGCTGGAGGCCAGGTAATGAGTTTCTGTAGGAGCTTGTTGGCAAGCTTAGGTTTTTGCTTAGGTTAATCTAATGTAACTGTAAGTAATCTGGGAGCCTGGTACACTAAAACAATTTTTAGACAAAACGATCTTATTTTTAAATTATAACTGAGCAGATATTGTTATATAACAGCTTCTTGTACTTAAAGCACTTTAAAAATGCCTAGGAGCATGTTTCTTTGCAATTTCCTCTTTTAATGGTCAACCTACTGAACAATACTTTTAAAAATATTGACACTCATGACATCTCTTTTTGCTAGCCTCTGTGTTACGGAAGTTAAGCTGATTCCGTTCAGTAGAGTGATCTGTTAGTGCTTTAAAGAAAGGTTTGCATTTTTAAAAGACCAAGTGGTAACACACTTAAGGGTAGGTACATCAGTTTTGCTAGTAAAAAAATACCGTAAATGTGTTAGTGAGTGCATCTGTTGGCCAGCTTATTCTGTGACCTAAGGCTGAAATGCATGAACTGTCCTAGGAGGAGGCTGGAGTTCAGGACTTTATGTTCCCAAACATGTCCAACCCAGGCAGTTACACCCCTGGCCTTTTCACCAGCCTCGTGGGTCTTCCATTCTTCATTGCCTGAAGGCAAAGCTTGGAGAGAAGGGTTAGAGATTGCTGTGTCTCAAGATGTTTTTGTTGCCTCTCATTTCTTTTGTGTTAATGTGACTGTGAATCCACTCTAAGGGGGAAAACGGAATTCAGATCTTGAAATGCCCGTTGAAGTGCTGTATAAAGAGGTCCAGATTCAGACCTGGTCTTTGGGGAGCGGTGGTTAGATGTAGCTTTAACAGGAGAATGCTGAGGACTCCTGATTCTGCCCAGGACAGCAATGCCCATCTGCAGCCTGGAGTTAACTGCTCTGTCCGTAAGAAGTAGCACTCTACAATCCTTACTATTTCTTCATGTAGCTGTATCACTAGCAGTGACAGCAAGGACAACAAACAAACGGGGTTTGGTTTACAACTGCTTTGCTGTAGGTCTGACTTAACTGGTATGTAAAACTGGTTGAACATAGATGGAGATCTTTGAGATAGGAGGGAGCATGATACAGTTGTGCTGGTGCTTATCAGAGGTTTAAACTTCTCTGATACAATTTGTTCCGTAGTTGCTATTAATAGTAGAGCCTAGAGATATTTCTGAATGTGATAGCTGACAAGTTTCTTCATCAAATAGTCAATGAATAAGCAAGAAGTGTTTCTATTTTAAACTTAGCTTTGACAAGTAATAGAGCTTCAAAGAAAAGCTGTTCATAGAAAATAACCCAAGTGTGAGTTACCGCAAGTGGTTCTCTTTAAGTGAAAGATTGAACACAGGGCTGCAACTTTAAGCATCTCTGATAAAGGAAGAGATTTATGTGGGTTTTTGCCAGCTGCACAATAGGGATTTGTATTAGTTTCAAACTTCTGTGTCTAAGTGAAGGATGCTATAAAACCTTGGCAGAGGTGTAAACTAAGGCAGATTTTGAAGGGAATGATCTGGTTTGAACTTGGTGTGAATAGTCATTGCCAAAATGTTAGGGTAAGTGGAGGATCCGCAGGGAAAGACGAAGACCTCTGTTGAAAAGAGCTTTTTGTTCGGAGGTGAGAATCGCTTCAAGTGCAAAGGCTGTGGGAGCTTACAGCAAAAGGCTCTTCCTTCTTGCTCCTTATACTCCTGAAGTCACGCATGTCTAGATCCACCTTGCCTTTTTCATCTCACACCGGTGCCTGGGATGATGTGCCATAAAGCTAAGCATGTGTTTTAATGAAGAGGACCGCAGTGTTGAGCATAGGGAGGAAAGGATAGTAACAGGAATGAGTGCGTCAAAAGAAATTTTTACTGCTGCAAAAATGCGTTTGGGAGAGCATTGCGGCAGCCTCCAAATGGAACACTCTGAGCTGAGGAGTAGAGTTTGTAGGAGAGAAAAGGAGAGAAAATTGTGGCTCGTTTGTTATAAACTGCCAGAGCGGTAGCTTGCTGGAGTGGCAGGATCAAGGAACTAACTTTTTGGTTTTTTTTAAAGATGGAGCTCGGGACCTTTGGTAGAGTGTGGTACCTGTAGAGCACAGACTGATTTAGCAGGCCTGGTTTAAATCAGAAATTATACAGTACAGTGTCTTGGAAAGCTACCATTACAATGAATTTACATACATTAATTAAACTTTCTTCTATTATCTTTTTTAAAAAAAAATGTGTCTCCCGGTATGTTTTATGATTTAGAATTTAAGTATTGCTCATGTCAAATACTGTCTCTGGAAGTGAAATGTCCTGGGCATTTCTAATTCCTCCAGATGTCGTCGTACCTGCACGTTCTGCAAAAATGCTGGCTGTGCTGTTTCTCTTACAGTAAAGTTTTGGTTGTGCTCGTTTAAAAAAAAAAGTGAAATCATCACTAATAAAGTGATTTTTCTTTGCATCTTAAAGGGAGTAATGGAAATCTAGCAAAGGGTATACAAGATTGTCAGTAGTCATAATTTTAAGGATTTTGGCAGTGCACTTGAATGTGGTTTATCGTCGATTTCAACAATCTCTGTTTTTTGGTGGGATCTTCTGCATGGATCTGTCTGGTGACTTTCTTCAATAAACCCTTGGTACTTTCTGTTTTCTTAGCCTGACGCAGTAGGGAGATATGATAGCCTCCTTACTTTTTTGCTTCAGTTTTTCTGGGAACTTAAAGATTGATGGTGAAGCTTGGTGGATTTTCATGTCTTTGATTAGATGCATGAGCAAGTTGAGGAATGTGGACTTAAAAGCTAAACTTTTTTTTTGTTTCAAGTAACCTGTTAGGATCTGACTTCCTAATCTTTTTTTTGGAGTGTAGGTTGTTAGCTTGTGCCCATTGTGACTTGCTTTAAAAATAGCCATGAAAAAGAAGTCATAATAGTGTGGGAAGATGGTAAATCATCAACTACTGAAAACCAAACCATGCATCTGTTACGCTGTGGAAAAAATGCCTGTTAAAAAGCTAAGCTGCAGCATGTTTTTCCTCCGGTGGCAGGAAAGCCCTTGAAAGATGGTTAGAAGTGATTAGAAAGTGTGTATTTAGGTTTATTGCAAGCTCTCTAAAGTACTCTTCATGTCTTGTTTCTTGCAGAGACTCCAACCGTCATGTTAAGGTAAAGCAGAAAAGTGCAGTGCTGAACATGCTAAAGAAGTTGGACAAAATAAGGTTCAGAGGTCACAAGAGAGATGAGTTCCTTGATTTAGCAGAGTCTCCAAATGCTTCAGACACTGAATGTGGAGATGAAATCCCGGTGAAAATACCTCGAACATCAACTCGAGACAATGAAGAGCTGAGAGACCCTGTAAGTACTTGCTTTAAGTATTGTTATATTATGTTACGTAGTTGTCAGGCAGAAGAATAACAGAAATTAATAATTCTTTGTCCCAGTATTTTGGATTTGCCATTTGAAGATTTGTGGACTAGGAAGTAAGCTTCCAGTAATAGGCTTCCATTTTGTGGAAAGATCAATTAATTTCATAGTATTAGGGTTTCCTGTTTCTACTATTGATTTTAGATGTTGCAGGTTGACAGGTTTGTTAACCTTGGATGTGCTTCTGAATGCCATCTGGTTTTTTATTTGTTTTGTTGAATTACTAATGAACACATCTGAAGGAAAGATTTAATTTCTGAGGAGCTCAGATCTGCTCAAGTGGCACAGGCCAGGACTCTAGCAATAAGACTTCTGGTGGCTTCATTGGAGATAGAAGGTCACACCACCTTGTTCTTCACTGCAGTGTTGTATCCAGTAATGCTTCCATGCTATAGAGCTGGTTTAAACCTATGCAGGAGGTGAGCAAGACTCTTCAGGTGCTAAAACTTTTTGGTGCTTGTAAGAAAAAGCACCCAAACAGACCTACCTTTTTAAAAGACACTGTTTCAGGAAAAGTTAAATATAAGTTAAAAGTAAAGTTAAAATAAGTTAAAAGTTAAAAGTAAAATAATCCTGCTTTAACTGTTAAAAATGGCTGTGGATCCCTAAGCTTGGAGTGCTACAATCTAAACAAAAATTTTTCCATTTAACTGTATTCTAGAATGTGACTTGGAAGTCAGAATTTGTAGCACCCCATTCGGAAACTCACCGTGCAGTTTTTATCCCCAAAATGTGGTCAGGCTGTAGTCTGAAAGCTCATTTCTGGAAGCATAGAGCTTGTGCACTGCAAGTGTTAAACTAAAAGACTTCAAACTGTATATGCTTAAGCATCTCTTTTGGGATTAGCAGCTTGTATCCTGTTGCGTAGCTATTAGGTTTTTTAAATTTAAGTGGGCTTGTATGGTATCACATACAGTCCTGCTTATATGGAGCTCTTTTGCCAGATTTTTTTGTTATATGTTCATGGAACAAATAAGTGGTAATGACAGAGCATTATTTGGTCACAAAAAGTCTGTCATATGCAAGTACTCAAGGTCCTCGGATAAGGAAGTCTGTTGAATACCTTTTCTTTGCTCTTACTCTACCGAAGACATCTGTCATTTAAGATGTACATATTGTGTATACCGGGACTAATCTGCACTGCTGCCTTTCCAAAATGGTATTTTCTCAGTTTTTTGTAGGTAAATACTGGCTTATTTTCATTAAATTTAAGGCATTATATTTATGTTTGGGGAGCAAGGGATACCCTTTGTATCTAATCAGAATTATTTGAATGGCAGAGCTAGAGGCTACAGGAGGATGTGTCTTAAACCCTAGATACTGTTTTCTGTATTTCTTTAGAGGATATTAGCTCCAGGATGGTATGGCTGAGGGAATAGCAAGGTAAACCTACAGTTTTGACTAGTTATAAAGCATCACAGTTACACATCTGTGGTGATGGTCTCTGTTTTCTCAAATTGTTGAGCTCTTTGTGCTGAGAAGGTAATTTGAAGAGAAACGCTTTGCTTTCTGGCTGACTATGTAGTGTTAAGTAGGCTGTCATGATCTAAGTCCTTGGGATACAATTGAGTATAGTCCTTTACAAACAGGGAGAAAGGGAGATGGGAAAGCAGTAACAGCGTCAGAACTTCTTGTTTTACCCTGCTCCTGATGTTTGGGAGCTCCAAACCCAGTGTGATGCTGGAACAGCCAAAAAGCAGCAGCTGCGTTAGATACAAGCAAAATAAGCAAACTTGTATGATGAAAGAGGTCTGATGTATAAGGGGTAAATTTCAGATGGGAAGTTTGGGGGATTAGCACTTGCCCTCACAGACATCTGCCCACTAAGCGCTGCTGCCCAGCCATAAGATGAAGGGAGAAGAAATAATCCTCTGTGCTGCAGAGGTGCCAGGAATAAATAAAGTAATGCTTGTTTATTTAAGTCAATATTAAAATAATGGCTGAGGTCATGTGAACAGGGTGATTCTGAATTATGTCTCTGTTTCTCATTGAGATCATATGGTTGAATTGTGCCTGAATTGTTTTTAATTAAGTGACTAAAACTCAAATCTTAAATTGCTTATACAGGGTAGTTTTCTTTTATAGACTCTGTAAGCACCTTAGTATATTTTTATTACACTGATCATGAGGATACTAAGTCTTGTTGGTTTCTTCCTGTTTAATACCTTTGGAGAACTGTTGAAAGCATACAAAAGTCAGTGCAAGTCTTGTGCATAAATTGAAATTAGGCTGCATGTCTTTTTAGACAGATGTGAGCTGTACTGTGCTTCCGCTTCTGTTGCTTCACTGTTTCTATTAAAATCTGAGTACTGAACTCATGGTTTTGAAAGAGCAAGGTGGGTGGCTTGGAACTGAGCATAAGCATGCAAAATTTGAGTCCTGGTCCCCTTATCTGCATCTTCAATATGTAGATGTCTCTGACTCCACTGTCAGCCATTCCTTTGACAAAGGCTTCATCTCTGCCCCCCTCTACTACTTCCCCCCCTCCCCCAGTCTGGTGTATTAATCATTACGGAGCCATTAAAGAAAGATCTCTGTCTGTTAGAACAGTACAGCACCGTCATGAAGGAGAAGCCCTTCTGTACTGTGCCTCAAGGGTATGTAGTGCACTTAGAATTGTGCACATTAGGTGCCTCTTCTTTATGGATGTGTCTGAACTTGACAAGCGTATGCGAAAACTTGCCACAAATGGAGGTTTTAGAGTAAAAAACCTTATCATAAAAGCTTGTGATTGCAGAGCACTGACAATCTGCAAAGAAGAGCATCCTCTGTTGCACACCTCCAACAATTGAGGGGAATGTTCGGTCCCAGGCCACAGACACAGCAGTGGGGCTTCGTCCCAGCGCTTCACATGTCTTGCTGAAGTGGCATGTGCAGAATTTACATGCCATGGAAGGACAGAAAGGGTGGCCAGATGAGGTCACCTTATATTCTTTATCTTAAAACTGTGAGCTTTACCTACTTAGTTCAGTAATAAACATCCTAACTTGTGTTTGGGTAAATCACACAGCTGGCTCCTGGTAGGAGGGCCCTGGGGTTGGAAGGATTTGTTATTTTTCTTTGAATTCTCTGCAGTGGTTTCTAAGACCTTTTGTTCAAAAGGTGTCTCAGTCTTAATTTGAACTAGTTTGGTCCCAACTTACAGGCTGGCTGCTTCTATGGGTACTTTTCCTCTTCTCATTTAAGTGCCCTGACTACTCGGTGTGTCTTGGATAGCAGGTACTTTCTTGCGTCTCTGTGGGTACTTGGACATTGTGATCAGATCATTGCCAAGACAGCTGTGTTGGTTAAGAAATTAACTCTTTGCTGAGCATCTGTTTCAGTTCCCAAATGACTTCCCAGGTTTCTTCCTCCCTTCCCTCTTTACCATAGGTGGTTGGCTGGTTTTATTAAAGCAAGGACATTCAGCACTGTATGCAGCGATGTTATTTCTGCATTGTTTTGTAAAAACACCACAATCACAAAACAGGTAGAGGGGGTAACCTGGTTCATTCCTACTTCCTAATAGTGAACGTGTTAGCTTTTGTCTTCTTGTGACATTGGGAATTCAGGTAATGTTGCTTGCTTGGTAATTAAAGTCCCCTTTATTCAGTGCCATCATGGTTTCCTATTCTGTAGATGCAGCATGGGTTCCTTCCTGCTAGATCACAATTCGGCACCTAAAAAAGGTTTAAAACATTGCTCCAGCAACTTGATTTGCTAAGGTGCCAATGTTCAGGGAGGGAGGACTGTGCCCTGAAAAATCATAGCTCATCCTTGTATTTGCCAATTCCGGCTTGATTTGCCTCGTTTTAACTTCTGTCTTGTTGTTTTGTGCTATATATGAATTTATGTACTCTTAATGTGACAAATGTCCCATTTTTATAAAAGGGGAAAAAACGTTCAGTACTATGTACAGGTATATGAATGAACTTGATGCAGAGGAGGATCATGTCCCCTTCGGCAGAGGGAGGAAAGAACAAATTTGTGTTTAAACCTGTGGAGGTTCTGCGCTAACCTGGCAGTGAGAATTGCAAGTTGAAGTGCTCTTGTACCTGACGTATTGTACTGAAAGCAGTCTAATCTACTTATGCAAGTTCCCTGCCAGTGTGCTAGGATTAAATCTGAGTTATTGCGGTACAGAAAACATTAATTTAATTACTGTTTCAGTACAGTTTCGCTTTTCCTGAAACATGTCAATTAAAACCTTAAATGCTTCTGCATCGGTCACCTCATTTACAATGATTGAAAGGTATAAAACGTGATGCTTGGAAGGTATAAAGCATGATGCAAACATTACAATTAAGATATTAAAGTCTCTAAACCTGGCTAGCACTAGATTTTTTTAAATGTATGTAAAATATAACTTTATTTTAGGAGCTTGCCAATATGGGTATGCTGCCAAGAATAGCTGCTAAGGATTATCTATTCATGCAGATGCTTTCATTCTTGAGCAGTGTTGTTGGGTTGTCCCTTTCCTTACAGCAGGTAAAGGCAGCAGCCACAGGGAACCCTTCTGTAATTTGAAGTAAGAAAATGCACGAGTGTCAGTTGAGAAACTCTAGAGAGGTCATAGCCTCCAGACAAGCTCTGTAGTTTGTTGTATTACTGAAGACTTTTTTTTCTTCTTCCTCCTCCTTTGCTGCTCGAGTGCAAGTTAAAATTTTGTATTTTAAACTACCTCTCCCCTGTGTCATGTGCTGACCACCGCTGGGCCCAGAGGAGTGACTTGGGCGGACGGTTGTGCCCCTGGGCTTGGCATGCTGTGTCCTCGCTGCCCCCCATCCTCTGTGTTTGAGACCTGCTCCTCTCTAAGTTGATTACAAACTTGGAAATGAGACCAGTGTTTTCTTAGATATTCCTAGAGAAAAATCATCTGCATACGATGTTGTGCAAGTAAAATAAAAGGAGAGAGTTGGCCAGTTACGTTTCAGTGTGATGCTGAAGATGTGCTATGCTGTGGATGGAGAGGACAGATCCAGATCTGCTCAGTTAAGAAGTGACTGAGACCTTTTCTGTGGCTGTACAGCGACAGTAGCATTGGTGCTCAGCACACAGAACAAAATCGCAGGATGAAGGGGGTTTGGGGAGGGAAGGCAGAGAACTCTCAGGTTGGGAGGTACTGTAATGAAAAGCCTGAACTTCAGATGACGTGAAAAACACATTTATGGGGAGATGTGCTTTTCAGATCCGGAGCTGGATGTGGCTTGGAGCAGCAACTCTGAACTCTTGATAGTGGGTTAGAGGCAATCTGTCGTCATCAGAAATCTTCCTTTAACCTCTCTGTCTCTGACTCCATGCTCAACTCTGGCATTTTGCTGGCTTCCTAGGCACCGGCAAGCCTTGTGCACAGTCTTCACTAAGTAATAGTGATTGCCAACATTTTAAGAGGGCTCCTGTGTCAAATACTGTCAAAGCTAGACCAGCAGAAGGAAAAACAGAAATCTGTGGAAACCTCCAAGGCTTTTGCTGTGAGTCAGAAGCAAGAAAGGGCATCTGTACAGCACAGTGTAGTTAATCCAGCCTGACTCCCATCACTAGCCTACAGAGGCAGCAGAAAGGAGAAACCTTTACCCAGTTAACGCTGGAATTAGTACAAGATAATTTTTTGTTAACTTGTGAGTTGAGTGAGTTGTGCTAACTTCAGAGGTACTTTGTGAATTCAGAGGCAGGCAGTTGACCTCCAGCAAATGTATTGACCTTATTTCTTATCTTTTTAGCCCATTGACACCTCTTGATAGAACGAGGAGTGTTGGTGTTGGGTGAAAAAAATTCTGGGACAAAAGAATCATCTGCTTAAATGTCTCCTATATCCCTGTCCTGGACATGCTCAGTTTTCTGAATGCTTCTAAATTGTATTCATTAATACATTATGTTGTAACTGATTTTGGAAATTGGGTGCTTAATTTTCCACCAAACTTATATCACCATGTATCTTACTGCTCTGGTTAAACCGTTTTATTATTATGTGATAATTACGTGATCTTGCTCCTAGTATTCTTAGCAAACAGCCTTATGTTTTACGTTAGTGGATTTTTTTATCTCCTTTTTTGTCTGACTTAGAAGGTCATTGTAACCTTTTGTGGTTAGTTTAATGATGTGTTCCTCCTGATTTTTTTAACCCATCAACTGATGTCAGACTTCTTGGATCCAATGCTTTAGCAGATACAAACATTTGGAAACTTTCAGAATGAGCCCTGTTAACTCGTATCACTGTGCTGTGCACCTCTTGCTTTTAAAGCCCAGGTATCCTGGGCTTTAATCAATGACTTAACATCTCTGGAGAAGCAAAAGCGGAGATGGTTTGATAGGTGGATTTCTGAAATGTAGCTCATCTCTGGGTGAAATACCTTGAGTATCTTCAGTGAAGATGAAAACTTGAATATGCTTAGATGTTTGCTAGCCTCTTTCTTCATCCTCTCCTCCCTCCCTTCAGTCTCTGTGCTCCCATCCCTGCTGCAGCACGTGGGGTTGGGGACCGGGGACTGGTTGGGCAGGAGCCAGGTGCTGTCTAAGCACTGGGCTGATGTGCAGAGCCCGGGCACATTCCTGATGAGTACAGCACCTTACTCTTTGACCTGTACTTGATTTTATTTATTTATCTATTTATTTATTTTCTAGCAGTGCCACTGTTTCTTTAGACAGCTTCATATGGACTCCTGTGTGCTGGGAGCAGAGATTGTCCCTTTGTACCAGATGTGGATATACAATACAGAAAGCCATGCTTTAACGCCTGGGCAGCAGCAATCTATATTTTAATAACGCTTTTCTTGTGCCTGCGTGTAGATGTGTTGTAAGGGTGCTACTGTTCGACGTCAGCCACACCATCCTCCTTGGGGCTCTCCAAGTGTCTGGCAAGAGATAACACTAAATCTTGCAGTGTAAATAAATACGACCCAGCTCTATAGATAAGAAATCAAGACAGAGGTTAATTGCCATCTGAAAACAGGCAGCTGTAACTCTTCGGCAGTGGCTGGAGCAGTTGCACATGGCATGTCTTGCTGCACCTCTCTGGCTAAAGGCAGGTGTGAACGGGAGATGTGGAGCTCGGGGAGGAGGATGCTGTGCTGCAGCTCCCCGTCTGAGGACGGCCCTGGGCTCTGGCTGTCTCTGCTATGGCGTGGTTTGTGCCGGCTCCAAAATGGGAAGCAGCCCAGGGCTGCTGCTGAGCTATCAGCTTCTGCTCCTCATTGGGGCCAGCAGCGTTGGCAGAGTGCTGCGTGGGGGTGTGTTGCTTTTGGGACTGAAATAGCATCTCTGCTTGGCACTGTGTTGAGCAAACCCAGGTGGGGAGTTGGTGCCAGGTAAATGCCGTGCAGTAAATGCTTACAGAGTGCTAATTTGCCTGTATAGACAAATTCTGAGGCTTAAACTCAGCATCTGTTCAGCACAAGCAAGAAAACAGATGTTTAATAGGTATCTCCGCACTGTTTTATCTTAAAGGTGCAAATCATTCCCAACAGTAAGAGTACTTTGCTGTCAGTGAGCTTTCTGCACATGTTTCCTAAAATATAGAAAACGTGTTTTAATTAACTCTGTTTTAGATTAGTTGAGTTTATATATGTGTGTAATTAAGCTGTCATGGTTAAATGTATGCAAGCTGACTTTTGAAAACAATACAGTTCCTGGATCTTTACAGGGCTCAAACAAGGGAAGGGGTGGGGGAATGGTTAGGATAGGTAAGTAAATCCCTTTTTGTCTTGAGATCATTTCTTAGATGTAGGCTTCTGTAATCGAGCACTTTGATTTTGAGTATAAGCCATTGGAGAAGCTCCTGTAATTCTCATTGACGGACTTTTTGAACCTGGTGGGCACTACCCGCAGTGCCTGAAGAGCCATTACCCAGGAGATGCCCTCACCCACCCTTGCCCTGCCATCTGAAAACGCCCACCTTATGAGAGAAGGATGGCATCACCTGCCTTCTGCTGTGTGGGCTTGGTGTTTTTCTGTGCCCACTTTGTGGAGGTGGTGGTTGTCACTGCTCTTCCTAACTAATCAAATTGCTCTTTAATTACTGCCTTCTGTGGTATTTCCAGTGGCGAGTTCGTTCGAGGGATGCTGGTAAATCTGTGGAGACACATAATCTCCTGACTCCCACCTCTCCTGGCCTGCCAGGATCAGCTTTTGGGCACCAGCCACGTCCTTCAGCAGTAACTGGGCTGTGCTGGAGGTGGGAGAGCGGGGGACCCTTTCCTTGCAGAGAAGCCGTGGTCTTCAGAGTTACACGTTCCATAAATAGATATTAAAATACACAATATGTGTTTTCTAATAGCTCAGTAAACATCTAGAAAAGTATTACTTCTGCTAGCTTCATGATTTTATATGTAAAGTATGTTGCATTGACTGTTCATTTAATGGGAAAAGGAGGGGGATAGTATAAATATGCCTTTTAAATCAGCAGAAGAAAGGCTAAATGATGATGCAGCAGAACCAGTAAAGGGTGGGGGAAATATCTTTCTTTTGTGTAACTCCCTGAGATCCACAGAAGTGCATTCTGTAAACTCACATGGGAGAGATACTGTGCATTTGATTAGCTTTCACTCATTTATTTTGGTAATTGAATGCTGAATAAGAGGCATGCAGAGGTGTTGATACTTGCCACTTTCTCACGTGGCCCTTTCTTTACTGTCCCAGAAGTAAGTTGATGTATTTAAGTTACAAAAAAAAAAAAAAAAAAGTGCCTCTGAGCTGTCAGTGTGTTCTGGCTTTCTTATAGGCTGGTCCAGGGACCATCATCATGGCTTCAGGAGTCCAGGATTTTAACAGAACGGAGTCTGACAGACTGAATGAGATCAAAGGTCACCTGGAAATAACCTTACTGGAAAAACACTTTTTACGTAAGTATAAAATTAATGCTCTGTGGAAATGAATGGCTTAAGCCTGCTGAAACAAGGTTTCTCTAAACTGCAAAAGTCAGCATCAGAATTTTGAGGTGTGCTGATGTGCGGATAGCACATGGACTGACACTTCCCTAGGAGGAACTTAAGAGCATTCCCAGGGTTTCTGGGTCACTTGGATATTTTTTTTTTCCTCATTGCATTCCTCGCAACATACCTCACTACATGACAAAAGCTGCTTATTGAAGTCTTAATGTTGACATCTGCAGGTTATCTTAGAATTAACTCAACTCTCATGTGGTTGTAATAGGTATTTTTTGTCTAGTAGTAATTGTAAGAAGAGATTTCTGAAGGGATGACCAATGCATTTCCTTGGCAGCTGTTTCATCAAGTAATACGTCTTAAAATGCATGTCTCTTAAGAGTATATGAATTACTGGTAAGTGGTGTAAGAAATACAGATAAGAGTATTTGTAGATTTCCAGTGTTACTTGTTTGCATTTATGTGTACATATATGTGTGTGTGTATATATGAGACAAAATTGTCATTCATGTAAGAATGTACCTGTAAGACTTCTGGGATTTTTATCTCAGCAGGTCTGAACTGCTGACTTGTAAGACAGGATAGTTAAAACCACAAAATGGAAGACAAGCATTCCTCTAACTTGATGGAACTAGAGATCTCTGTAATAAATCAATGAGAATTCTTACTCGATTGCTTCCCAGAATGGTCATTTTAATGGAGTATTTTTGAAATTCAGACTATGAGGGTTGTTTTTATGTGTTCAAAGCTTGCCAGATATTTCCTAAGGGATAGAAATAACAAGGCTATAGATTCTATTCCATTTCTGGATTATAATCTAACAACAAGACTTGTATTTTATCTTCAGCATATTCTCAAGGATTTTGAATTAATTTTCCGTGACTTATTTATCATTTGTCAATATTTCTTTGATATTTTTTCCCCCATGTGTATGAGAGGAAGGCCTGATAAAGGAGACTGGGCAAGAATTTATAGCAAGCTGCTGTCAACTTCTGCTGGTATCTGAAGAGATACTGTGATTGGAATATCAAGCAAAAACTGAAAGCTCTGACTTTCTGTGTTGGTTTCAGTGATTTATTTGAATTCTTGTTTAACTCTGCAGTATAGAGTTACCATGTACTACTTACATCCCCAAAGACATATTGCTTAAGCTCCTGTTACCAAATTGTTTTTTAAAATAGATGGGACATTTGTGATTTCCTGATGTAATCTGATTTGTAACAGAAACAGTAGGACTTCTGGTTTGAACTAGGACATGATTTTTGCTATAAAAACATGATAGCGTTCCCAAACACTTCCATGACTGGTGAATCCATTCTCAGTCCTTAGTATGTGCTTACAGTAACTCTGTGGGGCACACATTTTTGTGAATATTTGTGAATATTTTTAGTCTTCAGGTTCTTGCTGTAGTTTGAAAACCTGATCAACTATGTTACCACTTCTAGCTGAATCTTTTTCTGTTGCACAGACCTTTGTAGCAAACTCCAAGGTAAAGAGTAATGAAGCTCACCCTTTCATGTAAACTTTGAGTAGATGGTTGGAGGTTCAGGCCAATGGAGTAGTTCAGCTGGGTGGCATGGGTCAGTCCTGGGTGTCTCCAGCCCCTACTTGTAGGTCAAGAGCTCTTCACCAAAGCCTGAGGCTTGCTGTAGCTGCAATTACAGAGTTGTCCTGGCAAGTTGGTTGGAACTCTACGTAAAAACAAGAGAAAGAATGATAAACTGGTAGAGAAAGAAGCGCAGTACAATTTATTCCTTGTTTCCCTAGACAGCATTCAAAATTTTGGGTTGAAATATGTAACTATGTTTGTCAGTTGGAGTGAAGTAGGAGTTCACTTTTTGGATATGGTTCCTGTATTCTTCTATTTTCTTCCTCCTCTTTGAGTTAATGTTTTGTGTTTTTTAAATAACGAATGCTTCGTTATTTCTTTTCTTCCCAAAAGTCAACTGACGGTGAGCAGAAAAATGTTCTTGAAATGTGCAGTTTGTTTACTTTAATTTGCCCTAGGAAGAAAGCCTGATCATTATTTTTTAAAAATCCTATTTCTGCAGTAGGTGTTTTTTAAGAAGGCTAGTCACTCAACTGTATTTGCTTACTATTTTTAATTATGGAATTCCTTAAGGACACCTTGCTGTAATTGTATTTTTCAGTAGACCGTTTGCCACTTCCTCTTACTCCATTTCCTCCAGCTAGATGTGCAAGATTCAAAGCAACTGCTAGTATGTGGGGGAAACATTTAAAGTTCCATGGATTTGCTTTTTAATGTGTTGAGTTTGTAATCGTTACCAGCCTGATCCTGACTTTATTTTTGCCTCTTCTATACCTCTTACTTGTATGTTATTAGCCAGAAGGTTTAAGGAGAGATTTCCTCCCAGCTGTACATTATGTATAATGATAATGTACACATACGCAACACGGCTCCAAGTCAATGCGGGTGTGTAGTTGCAGGTGCCCGGCTAAAGGGAGAGCAAACTGCTAGCCTTCTCTAAACTCCATTCAGCCATTAGTAGGCACAAGTAAAAGGTGCAGTTTGGCTGAGTAGTTCTTTTGGTGAAACACATCCCGAACCTAACTGTAGCCCCTACAAGCTGCAGAGGAAATCTGGAGCAAATAGTTACTGGAGACAAACAGTTGTCTGTAAAGGGAAAAATATCCTCATCTAAGATGCCAGATGAATCTCTTCCTTAGCAAAGAGATAATCTAAACATCCAGAGGAGTGAAAATGAAGAGGAATTGCTTAGCATGTTGCATAGCTGTAAATGCAAATAAAATATGACTGGAAATGTGAGAGGTTTAAGCTGCAGACTGATAGGAGGATGAGGCACGTGGAGGAAGGGATCTTGGATAATAACATCTTAAGCCAGGGAGGGATCACCTGACTCTTCCAGCCAACAGGGCTAAAGTTGCTTTTCCTGTCTGTGCAGGAATGGTCTTAATCTCTGTGATCTAATGGCTTCTTCTGAGCCTTATTACAGGAATGCTGAAAACGTGCGTGTTGGGTCTGGCAAGGCTGCCGTATCGGGGTGGGTTCCTGCGGAACAAGGCTTCAGCATGTGCTGAACCAGAACTGCAAAGAGGTTCGTCTGCTGGACCTCCGAATGCATGTGGATGGAAAAACCTTTGTCTTGGAGCTGTCACTATCAGAATCACCCATTTCTAAAGGACTTTGTGTATTACTATAACCTCGTTTTTAACACACATGAACACTGCCTTGGTGCTAGCTGAGGGTTCAGGTTGGGAAGGCAACTACTGAACTGGGGCAGCTGGATTGATCTGCTAAGGTTAGCAGTGGTTTTAGTGCTTCCGTTTCAAAACCTACTTGTAGCTAAACAAGAAATAAAGCCATGTTTGCTTGCAATTTTAAGACAAAACAATAGGCAGTATCTTTCTGAGTTTATACCTCATTGGAGGTAAACGTTCTGCTTTTCTTCCCGTTACTTACTTGCCCTGCCTGCTTATGGGAAGCAGTTTTGCAGATATAAGCACTCTGGTCCTGGTGCTACAAGGTGCTTTGTAAGCACATGTGTGTCCTGTGGTTTACACGAAGTATTAGCTAATTCTTATTCAAGGATGTTCAAGCCTTTTGCAATGCTAATTTTAGCATCTCAGGGAAGAGGAATTAGTGGTAGCAGCAGCTAAGACTAAACAAACCAGGTGACTCTTAGAGAAGAGGGTTAGTCATGAACTGGTAAATCGAAGAAACACTGTGTGAGGATGAAGAGCTTTAAGATGAAGTAAAGTCCTCTCCCACATGGGTTTTCCATTCCACTCTGTACAGCAGGCTGTGGCAGGAATCTCTAGGGGCTTACAAAACTGCTGATTTTGGTTATGATTTTTGTACATTACAAAAGAAGTCAGGATTATGCTGCTTTGCCATTGAAATTTCTACTCCCACAGACTCTTCGTTCTTGTGTGCCTTTTAAAACCGTGTACATGACTTAACTCCACAGTGTTTTCTCTGGCTTCTGCTTTTTGATATAAATGACCTGATGATTCTTTGTAAGAACAGCGACCTAGCGGAATACAGACCTCATGAAATTACAGCTCTAGAAAACCATATGTGATCCTTGGGCAGATCTGGGATGTTAGAAGGTGGTAAACCTTAGGGGTGAAGTGTGTGCGGTGGTTGTGACCAGCAAAAGACCTGTACCAGGAAGCCCTGTTCTGTACAGGAATGCTAATACCTCCTCGAACAGCCACAGTAATTGTATGCAACAAATTGACTATGAAGCTGAGTCAGAGTCCAATTACCAACTGTGTCGGAACACCCTTGGTGTAATTTCTCCTGATGTGAGGGTCAAACACCTGCTGCAGTAGCAGAGCTAGAGAAGAGCAGAGGAATAGTTTCACTGTCTTGGGTTTGCTGTCTTCTTACTGACCTGGCAGCCTGTAGTCACCTTTAGTTGAGAAATCTTTGAAGCAGAATAAACACTTGATTTAGGTAGCAGGTGAAGACCCTGGTAAGAGTAAGTAACTGCTGTGTATATCTGAGGCACCCAAATACCAGATGTGGGCCATAGTAGTCATTCCTTGCCGGATGGTCAACCCTGGCCAAGGGATCCTGATGCTGCAGCCTGGGCTCCTAAATAAAGTGTGCTGATGCCAGTGAGCACAGAGACTGCTGTGACAGTGGAGCTTACCCTGGGCTTCTCCCACCCTTTACTCCTTCCCCTAAACCCTCCTTTCTTTCAGCTTAAAATCCTGGACTCCCAAACTCTAACAGGGTGTTCCTGGGAGATCTGCACGCGTCTTTTGAGCTTGAGGAGTTCCCCTGATAAGGACTGTGGTTTGCATATGATGACTAGTGAGGGAATCTTCTTCAATGTTTTCCATGGGCACCCAGAGAAGCCACAGTAAAAAGACATGAGTCCAGGCTTTGCTGCAGAGCTGTCTGTTCACCAGAGATGCTCTTGCTTGCTTTGTATGAGAAAATTTTTTAAGTTTTTCTAGGTCTGACTTCTAACTAAGAGACTTCTCAAAAACTACAGAAAATTTCCTGAGATACAGGAGAGGTTTTGCTTATACCCAGAGATGCTTATGTAATGCACCATTGTCATGGTTTAACCCCAACCAGCAACGAAGTACCACGCAACAACTAACTCACTCCTCCTCCACCCTCCTGGTGGGATGGGGAGGAGAATCGGAAAAGGATAAAACCTGTGGGTTGAGACAAGAACAGTTTAATAATTGAAATAAAATGTGATAATAACAATGGTAATAATAGTGGTTGTAAGGAAAAGGAAGGTCTCAAAGAGAGAGAGAGGAATAAACCCAAGAAAAGACAAGTGATGCACAATACAATTGCTCGCCGCCCGCTGACTGATGCCCAGCCTGTCCCCGAGCAGTGATCGGCTCCTCCCGGCCAACTCCCCCCAGTTTCTATACTGGCCATGACGCTCCATGGTATGGAGCACCAACTCCCCCCAGTTTCTATACTGGCCATGACGCTCTATGGTATGGAATATCCCTTGGGCTAGGTCAGGTCAACTGTCCTGGTTGTGCTCCTTCCCAGCTTCTTGTGCCCCTCCTCGCTGGCAGAGCACGGGAAACTGAAAAGTCCTTGACTTGGGGTAAGCACTACTTAGCAACAACTGAACCATCAGTGTCTTATCAACATTGTTCTCATACTAAATCAAAAACACACTGTACCAGCTACTAGGAAGAAAATTAACTCTATCCCAGCTGAAACTCATGTATATTGAGTTCATATCTAGCCTTCCTGGAGAAAACACCCTCCAAAACTCTGGTTTCATTTTCCTGGAGACATTGTTGGAGGAGGCAGTTGTGAGCAGGTTAGAGCACTTGCCTGGTGTTTAAAGAGGCCTCAGTACAGACAAAGGAGGATTCAGACCTCCATTTCTCGTATGTGAAGACTCTGCTCTGACTGATGGAGGATGAGTTGTGCTCTTGATCACTCTCAACTTGTCTTCCAAGAGCACAAGTTTCCCGAGACCAGGGGAGAGGGAAAGGCTGTGACTCCAGCCCTGCATAGCAGCAGGCTGGAGTCCTGGGCTGGTCCCTATTCCAGGCCTGGCTTGGGCAATCTGCCCTCATCACTAGGCAGGGCATGTGAGTGGTAGTGGTGTGAGGATGCCGGGACACTGGAGGGCCCAACCCAGGAGAATCACCTGCCGTCATGTTGCCTTGTCCTGGGACTGATTAACCAAAATGCAGGACGGCTGACAGAGATGTATGGTTTTAGCTCCTTCACTGGCTCAAACAGATGCTGCCTATGCATTGCATTTTGTAGGTGGGGTGTGCTCTTGCATCTGCCTTTTTTTTTTTTTTTTTTTTTTTTTTTTGGGTGCCCAGCTTGGCTTCATGAATTGTGGAGTCAGTGTAAAAGCTCAGGCAGGGCAGTGGTCAGCATTACTGTGCCTGTCCCTTTTGTATAACCGGGATGGAGATTTTGGGAGCCCCATGTGGAACCTGCCCTTCCCTGCTCAGCTTAGTAACATAAAAGCTTTGGAAGAGCTTGCTGCTGTTCCCAAGCCAGACGTTGAAATGTTTATAGCCTGTTTCACTTCTGCCAAAAACATGGAGTGAAAGCAGTTCCTGTAATAATGACAAAATTTTTGCAATTCCCTTCATTTTAGATGGATTCTGCAACTCTTCTGGCATTTTTAGTCTCTGAAATTTCTGAAAATTCATAAAGCAGCAATGTTTTTCATGAATTCTAAACTGGCAAAAGTATATCTAGCAATAGAAAAGTTCCCACTTGATGTTTTGAGAGGGGGATCTGTCTCAGTAAGCTATTGATTTTGAAGATAATGTGGATATTTTCAGGAAGCTTCATTTAAAATCCTTCCATAATACAGTGGAAATGATCCTGTGTCTGTTATAACACAATAAAACTCCACTGAAAACACTGTATGTAAATGTAAAGTTACTAATTGGTTGTTAGCATAACTATTTTGTACACACCATAGTAATGACATTTTAATTCTTTCTAACCTCACCCACTTGAAGTGGGACGTAACAGGAATGGTGAGAGGAGACTAGACCAGTTTGGATAGAGGAAGATGATCGTGTCGAATATGATGTGCTTTGTAAATCAGTCTCCCTCATCACGTCAAGTAGAAGAACGCTTCACCTGAAACTCTGCTGTTGGGGTGAGGAAAATAGTACCAGGGCAATGTTAATTGCAGTGAGCAGCAGGATGATGGTTCAGACTCAGCCTTCCCTCCGCTGCTCCTGGATCAGGGTTGGCTCATTTCCTATCCACGTAGAGAGAGCCCACACTGCTCCCTGCCCTGTAGGCGTATGCAGAGAGGCTCAGAAGCTGTTCTTGTTGCAAGTAGTGGAGCAGGAGCTCTGCCTGGAAAGAGCAGAGAGGCACAGCAGAATGATGGGAACAAAAAAGGCAAAGAGAGGGATTGTTTAACAGCCAAACAGGGATTATTTAACTGCCGAACCTGTGTTAGGGGTCCTGTAAGGCAAACTGGCATGACTGTTTCCGAATACGACATGTCACTTCTTCGTTTTGGTGTATGCAAGTAAACCAGACTGAGCTGGAGAAAGGTTGTAGTGAAAATGTGGGTTTTATATTTAGCAGTTTCATTTCTCCATTCTACCAAAATACCTATATAAAACGGAGTAGGGAGGATATGCACTCAATAAATGTAGCTCATCTTTAATGTTTTTGTCTGCTTTTTTGGCTTTTTATGACACCAATATTCCTGTTAGAAAACCTTTTTTCCCCCTTTTTTCTGTATGAAAGACTGGGGCAAATGAGCAAGAGGACTGACCACAAGGGAAAACCATTAAATTGACAAAGCAAGGTGTTCTCAAATGCAAAAAAAATGAAATCGTTCTTCCTTCAGTTTTCCTTCCTTGCTGGCTTGTTTTTGGTGTTTCTCTGCACCCCCTCCCCGCTTCAATCTGATTAGCATTTGGATGTCTTACTTTTTGTCTCCATCCATAGACTGATTGGGTTAAAAAAAATCTTTGTATGTCTTTAGCATTGTTTTCTTGATCAGCTGAAGATAAAGCAGTTCAGGATGAGTCTCTTGGAACAATAGGAAAAGAAGTTTTTGAGAAAGGGGGAATGGGAGTTCATTGAGGATTAGTTGCATAGCGTAATGTGTGGACAATGCATTTTTGATCCCTGTATAGTAGTAGATCGTGTGAGGTGTTGAATTTGAGGTGGTGGTTTGGTTGTTTTGATTTTTTTTTTCACATTTACTCTTGATTTTACTTTTTCCATAGGGGCGTTTCTTTGCTCACCTAGGAGTTCTCACCACTGAATAAATAAGCTGTTGAATGATACAAAAAATGTGACAGAAGTTCACTCTTGCTGTGGGGAATTTCACTGTGACACTAACTGCTAAAGGTTATGGAGGCGAATCAGGGCTCATAGAAGGTTCTGTTCCTTCTAAGTACTTTCACTGGCACCTTCAACTGCACTCTTAGAAAGAGGAAACTGTATCACAATGTATTGGGAATAGTTTTTGTGTAATACTCTCTGTGATGCTGTAACATTGGCTGCTGTTACACTCCTTAGCTCCGTGCAGCATGCCTGGCAGAGGAGGCCCCTGCACTGCAGATAGGTGGTGGTTCAGAGGGTGCTGCCACAAGTCCCGCTTTTTGTGCCCATGGAAGCGTACCTCTTCTTGACCATCACCTAGTGGGGTGCTGGGCTCGGTAACCCTTTCATTTCACTTGAGGTAGCTGCTAAATGTTCATATATGACACTTAGCCTTCTCAGTGTTGCTTCACAAAATAGCTATGGCGAGCTAAAGAGAAAAAAAATTAAATTGTCTTTGTGCCTGAGTTGTCATAAGAACCACCTCTGAGTCAGACAAAGTCGGGGAGTTTCTGCCTTCGGTTTAATAGGACCTCCCCTTAATCTACTTCTTTTTTAAAACTAAATGGTGTAATATGGAATCCACATAAAACATAGTTACCAAAACAGATTCTGAGGAAGCACTTGGCAAAAGAGAGATCAGTGATGCTGAAACCTATCATTATGTCTCACCAAGTTAACTTGTCGCTTTTCTGAATTAAAGGGAATAGAAAAATAAAAATCTAGAGTAGGAACATTGGCTGGCTTTAGTCTGTTGGTGTAAAAGGATTGCTGGACTTAAAATAATGTGGATTCCTACAGTTTCAGCAAAGAATGTGAGGACAGTGTCCTGAAAAACACAGCATGAAGAATTCTTGCTTAAAATTTAGTCAGTTTACAGTGTTGTACTGAATCATCTTGGTAATAGTATCTGATGTTGTTATAGTAGGAAGGAATTTCTAAAACTGTGATCAGATAACGCCACAATTGGGCTGCATCTCCCACCCTCTTCCCACTGTTGCTGCTGTCTGTCTGCTGAGGTGGTTCTCCAGCCCACTCGTTGTCCAGCTCTGGAAAAGCTATGAAGAGCAAGAAGGGTGATACCTGTTTTGGAAGCGACCACCTAACCACAAAATAAAGGAAGGGTTAGACAGTCAACCTGGAGTTTGGGGCTTGAGAAAGGAGGTTTTTAGGTTCTTCCCTCTTAAAATACTAAGAGTAGTCGTCCTAAGCAGGTGAGCTTTGTGCTTCCCAAGTGAAATATAGAAGTCCAAGCATGAAAGAGGACATGAACTTAAGAGGTGACTTAAAGAAGAAAGGAGAGCTAATAAAGTGGAGCTGCTAAAGCAATGGCTTAGGCAAGTCCTTTTCTTTCCCAAGCATCTGGTATGCAAAGAAGTAGAATGTCTTGGAATGTCTTTCAGTGTCTGGGATCAAAGGCTCATGTTTTATCGGAAGTCTTTTGGATAGGTTTGTGGTAAGTCTTTGGTAGTCTCTGTGGTTCTGAAGTCACTGGTGTAAAGGAGAGTCAAGCCGAGATTAGAAGAAGAACAGGTAACAAATAGTACACTATTAAGGTGTATCTGGTTATAGCTATGAATTGTGAACTTGTCTCCAGAGGAGTATATGAATTGCAAAAAAATTGTAAACAGGAAAGAAAACAGGTTAGGGATTTCTGTTGTGGGTCCTTCCTCCATTGCTGCTTGTTGGTGAGACAGTGTTCTTTGTATGTCTTTGCTTTATCACAAGTATTGGAGCTGTTCCATGTCTTTCACAGCACTGCCATTTTCTGCTGGTGTTTAAGATAAAGACTAAAAGCTTTTCAGTGTCCATGATGACAAAAATAGACATGTTTACAGACTCCTAACATCTTGTTAGTGTCATATAGTTGGTTTACTTGGGACAAAGTTAAAATACTAGTTTGCTGTAGGAGTTGGGAGTCCGGCAAGGGTAGAATCTGCCTGCGCTGGAGTAAAGTCCCAATGTCTAGGTCCATCAGCGAGGCTGGTGAGACCCAGTTTGGCGGTATGTGTTTGGGATTTAGTGTGTTTAGTACCAATTAAACAACATACTTGAACTCTGGTAATGTTCAAAGGGTTGTAGGGAGATTTGCCATAATTAACATAGACGTAGAAGGGTTATTTCTGTCTTGTTAAGTACTGGTGTTTCCCCATGTAAATATGACAGGGTGCACATACACTTTTTGACGTTTCTTGTTTTTAACTTGGTCTCCTTAGATTTAACACTAAACTGATTTGGTAGCTAAAAACAGTGATCTGCAGTCTCTAACTATGCTCTGAAAGAAATTTTTGGTCACTTTGTCCCAGAGCGGGATTTTGCAGCGTACCTGTAGGCCTACGAAGGAATGCTATTATGTAAAATAGCTACTAGGAGACTCCCTAATCCACCTTCAATCCCCGCATTAAGGGAAACATCCGCTTTGCTGCACATGCAGTATTGAATTAGAAATCCAACCTGGGGCCACAGCTTTCCAGCCTGATGTATCATCCTCCTTTTCTAAATACAACTCAGATTCTATTCAGTCTCACCTGAACTAAATACTTTGGTATTTAAGAGCTTTTTATGAAAACATTTCTTACAAACTTGTTTATTCTGAGGAGAAAACTGAATTTTTGTAGTTGCTTTAGCGGCTGATGCCATACAATGATGCAAGGAAACACTTGGTATCTTGTCTTTTAGCAATTACATGATATAGAACTAAACTTTTTGAAATGTTAAATCTTTAAATTTAAATGGTCAAATCTGTAGAGTTCAGGTGCGACAGTTACGTTACACCTAATAGAGGATAAAATGCTGTAGAAAAACTGAAATGCATAGATTTTTTTGGTAACCTGAGAGATGCATCGCTGATGATGGTCTTTCCTATGAAGCCAGTTCTCCTAGGCTTAACAGTGTGGTAACATGCAGGTTAATGTAGTTGAAATACTATTGTTGCCTTGTCTCTCAGACTTCTAAAGCTCATTTTTAAAAGTGCAATAGCATCTAGATATTGTCCTGCTTTTCTACACAAGTTGACTTTGCTAGAGAGATTTTAAAGCGGTTTTTCAGGGTCACACTTGCTGTTGCGACCTAAAGGGTTACTCAGCCAGAAGACATATAGAAATTGTGACTGTGGGTTGGTAGGATTCTGTAATATGCAAGGACATGGAGACCTTTTACTCTAAATTTCTCTACTTTATTACAGATTGCCACAAATACTACAGAAATCACCACTAGCAACTATACCTATAATTCATAAAGCAAATATTTATATGAATGCAAAAAAAAAATTTATAAAGCTGTTACAAATTATTGGCAGCTATCAATAGTATGGCAGCAACCAAATAGGTGTATACTATTACAAGTTACTACAAACTTATTACTAGTGAAGCAAACTTATCAATAATATAGCAGCAGATGTAATTATGATAGACTACTTATATGCACATATACATATGTTTATAATAATACTAGTACCAAGCTTATTGGACAGATCTCAGGATGGGCTGAACCATCCCAGAGGAGAAGACAAACCAAACCCTCCCCAGCAACGGTCCAAGATCTCTTAGAAAGTTTGTGCAGAGAGTTCAGCCTATTTAGGGAAGGAAAAATAAGTGCAGCATGGGAAGTTCTCAGAGAGAAGCTTCATTTTGGGTAAAAATTAAGTCATTTTTATATCATAGAGAAATAAGGAGGTCTAGGACACCGGCACTTCAGCAGCCAATAGGTGCTGTTAATATATATTTTTTCACCCGGAATAACCAATAGATATTGATGTTTTCTGCTCTCTGGGGACAATTTTTATTTTTCCAGACTCTTTTCTTATTCTTGCAGATAGAAGATTCAGTGACAGTTACCAATTCTTACTTTCTCAGGATGTTTTCCCCTTTTTCCAGACTGTTCTTCACCTTTTCAGATGCTAAGTTGCTGTTACAGTTTCTTGTTTTTATGCTTATCAGTGGTATCTCAGGATGTCTCTGGTTTCTAGGTACCCAACTGTGTACTTCAGAGAGGCCAGCTGCACTTCTCAAGGATGCTTCTGGTTCCCAGGCCTAGTTCCCAGGCTGGCAGGCATTTTCTCTGACAGGATTTCAGCAGACATTTTCTTCTTTTAGTAATTTTCCCCTTTCTGGCTGAGTCGCCTTTATGGCTGCTCACATCACCTGCATGTCCAGTTAAGACATGCACTGAGCCTCTTCTTTATATTTTAGGGTTTCTTGCCTAGCAGGACATAGGGAGCTGTGTTTGATATGCCTGGAAGGGAAATTACGGAAGCTGATTACTCTTGGAACTGAACCTTGACCTTTTGTGTTTTACCCTTTTTTGTGTGTGTGTGGAGGGGGGAGGATGTTTGAATTTTGACTGTCTGAAGATGAAATCCAAGGAGCACTGCGTTCTCTGTCAAGGAGGGTACTCCTCTGCAAAGCTCAGTAGTTGGATACCATGGTGAAATGTTCCTACGGGTTCTTCTCAGGGGTCGGTGACCTCTGCTTTTTGTACCCAACTTCACTCATTCTGCAGGAGGACCCCTCAGGGGTGGACAAATATCCTCTGAAAGTTCAGTTGAACTTGGCCAAATTGTAGATTATTTCAGGGGAGAGAGCAAAGAAGAACTTGTCCATTCTGCCCCCCTGCCCCGTGGTTTCTGTTCCTTAGCAAACTTTAGAGTAGTTAACTAACCAAACACGGAGGTTTTACAATGCTAGACTACACGGCTGCCAAAGCAGGAACAAATACTGCTTTAAAGAGTTGGGCCAGAGCAGTCGTAGTGGGTTGGATTTGAATTGCAGTCGTGTATGTCAAAGTTAGGAAATGCTATGAAATGTGAAGCTGTGACAATCCTTAATGACGGGAAACTGAAATTTTTTGTTTTCTTTTATAGGAATTCTGCCTTATTCATTGTGTACTCTTTAATTCTGCCTCTTTCCATAAAGAATCTCTGGCACTGCTTGTCCTCTTAGTGGTCAAGTTCCTGGGGATTTTGTTTTGGTTTTAGGAGAACAAGATGTAATGCAATCAGAACAACTGGAGTTAAGGAAGCTGGAAGATCTGAGTAGACTTTCAAGGGCATTGAGGTTAATTTATACTACTTGTGGTTTTCTTATGTACACACAATGCATAGTCACTTCCTCTTTAAAAAAAAAAGAGTGCTTAATGAAGGCTTTTTTCCCTTTAATGGTCTTGAGAAGATAACTTTCCTATCCAGCTTTGGAACTTTTTGTGATATCTTCATGATGTTGCACAAGCTGTGGTGCACTCAAAGTGCAACAGATGTTTCCCCTCAGCTGTGTGCGTGCTCTTGTTCTGGAACAGGGCGAGCCCTTGAAAGTAGGGTAAGCTAATTATAAATGTCGTTTTCTTGTTGGATTTAAAATTCTGTAATTAGGAACAGCTCCATGTATAGGTATGCCCTTATGTCCATATCTTTCCATTTATTTACAGGAAAGACAATACCTGCTGCAATAGTGAAAGTTCCCTACCCTACCCTTGGGAATAAATTTCAGTTTTAGTTGCTGGAGGATAACTTGGATTCTGTGCTCCAGCTCTTCTTTCCAGGGTCACTAACAAAGCAGCTGTGGGGAGATGACAGCACTTCTTTCTGTTTGTTGGAATTCAACCTGTAACCTCATGGTGGAAACCATCATGTTGTCCTCTTGATTCGTATATCTTTTTCCCATCTCTCCTATTTCTGTGCTCTAAACCTCTTAGTGCTGTGGGAATACGTATAATCTACCACCACCTAACTTGCACAGCGGATAAAATGATCAGAGATAACTGCACAAGGGCTTCCTGCAGAGGAGGGAGAGTTTGTCAGTTCCTCTGAACATTTGCACTAGGGCTTCAGATCTTCTCAAGATGCATAATGATTGGAGTCAGAGAGGCTCAGATACTAAAATTATCTGATTATCAGAGATTTACAAGGTAATATGTGAAAAGAAACAGAAGAGGTTGCTGGAGGGTATAACATAATATACAAATCTTGTAAAACGACATAAAGCCTGAACCCCTGTGTCTGTGGTGATAGTGGAATTAGCAAGTATTTTCTGTTCTGGTTTGCTGTAAGCTTGAAATATGCCTACTATTCTAGTATTTATTGTCGAGACTGAGCTTAAAAACCAGCCTGGAGACCAAAATGTAGAGTAACTTTTTTTTGTTTA